>NC_060047.1:10795000-11095000 GCF_905333055.1 Maniola jurtina
TCTTAGAATTTTCATACAAATCTTTGAGCCCCTGTAATTTTAAAACTACATATTTTTTGAAAAATCTAAAACACCACAGACACAGATATTAGTTTCTAGAATATGTCTGCAAAATTTCATGGACTTTGGTTGCTTAATATTCAAATGAAATTGGAACTACGATTGTATGAAATGGTATGAAACGAGTGACGGAGAGAGCCCTGTTAAAGCTAAATCTCATAAATATGGTACACAAAACGAACATACCTATTATGCTACAATTACATAAAGCTAGGACTAATTATGGTATGTAAACTACCTAGCTCTACTACATAATGTACTTGCCGAAACTCATACTGGAGGAAAAATCTTTTACAAAGTTTAAAGTTTAATCAAACAGTGTCAAACACCATAGATATCTTAGCTAGATGTAGGTATAGTTTGTTAACGAATATAACGTGTTTTGACTTTTTATATTATTGTATAGTCACCATACCTTTAAAGATTATGTTTTCTTCTATATTTATATTTAGAATCGGGAGCGATTCTTAATATGAATATGTGTAAGTGAACTTCTTGTCCTTTTGATAAAATAAACTCTCTAGACTTAAAGTTAATCGCCGCCAGTTCTCGATTTAAATCACAAAACATTTTCATACACTTTCAACGCAATAGTTTTACGCACATATTTTCTTCTTCCCTTCTTATTGGAAAATCGCGGATTCCGAGCCTTGGCGCGTCTCTCTTCTACCGGGATACATATATGATTGTCCTTATTTCCCTCCAGATCCAAATTTTTAATGACCCTTATCCTAGGGTCCTTTCCCTCCAGATCCAAATTTTTAATGACCCTTATCCTAGGGTCCACCTCCTTCCTCCTATAGGACTTTTTGTCCATAGCCCGTAACCTCGGGGCTTTTCCATCCTTTCCTTCCTTGGGACTTTGTGTCCCTGACCCATACCTAGTTTTGGGTCTTCCTTTCCCTCATTTGTTCATTTCCAACATCCTTGGATCCTGCAAACATAAAACACTTTGAGTAGACCGTTCATTTAATTTTGTTTCATAAGCATCCATCATAATACAATCCGACCTAAGAGAAGTAATTTTACTTGGTAACCTAGAAAACCTATTATCATTATTATAATTTAGTTTTCTCCAGTTCCGTACCCCTCGAAGGGTGCCTACGAGACCCTATTTTCTAAACCTCTGCTCTCCGTCCGTCTGTCCGTCTGCACGTGCGTCACGGCCCGAACCGCGAACGGCGTATCGTGAACCGTGATAGATAGAGAGTTGAAAGGAACGTGATTACGGATGTATGAAAATCCTATGCCTGGTTGCTTCCAATTCAAACTTTTTCTTTTAATGCAGATTACGCTTCCCATATTTCTTACAATTACCTATTGTTTTTTTTTTCTAGCAAAATCCACATTCTGAAGTACTAATGGACAATGTTAAACAAACGCCAGGGTACAGTAGTTGCGTCACTTGTGCCTCTTAACCATATAATATCTACGTGCAAAAAGAATCTTTGATTTATAATTTCACATGATACTTATATATTTTATTTTAGCCATAATATGCACCATATGGCGTACTTTGTCGTTTCGAGTAACATAAGCAGAACTACCAAATTCGACCCTGGGAACGACACAGTCGCGACTCGCCGCCGAATGATACCTATTAGTTTATCATTAATTCCTTTTCATAGAGAAAAGCGATATCAACATAATAGCAGGAAAAAAAATGAAATAAATATTCCGTTCGATACATCTCTATTCTCTACGACATCAAGATCTCTATCACAAGCTGATCGATCATAAAGATTAGAAGAAAGTAGGTACCTTATACATTATTTTATATGTTAACCGTAATGACCCGCATCTGTTCGATTTCCCTTTATTCGTTTCGTAAAAGATTCATCCTCGTACGTCCATCATCATCATCATCGTCATCTACATCGTCATCATCATAAGGTCACTGTTGAACATAAACCTTCCCTAGTAAGCACCACACGTACTGTCCTCAGCCTTCCTCATTCAACCCCTGGTTCCTATTGATACAAACCACTAAACCCCCCCCCCCATCAAATGTGTACCTATCTACATCCATCCATCATACCCAAATGCCGTGCTGGTTGATGTGATGAGCGACAAAGTGTTAACCTCTTCAATACGTCATGGAACTGTAGGAATAGCCATGGAAGACCTCCAAACCGAACGTTGATATTTTGTGTAAGTGGTCCCACGAGTCAAAAAAAAATATTCTTGTCCATAAAGGAACAAGCCACGATATAGATTCTTCTATCGGAACTTCAATATTCCAATCACTGCATGTATTCCAACTAATCAGTTTGCTACTGTATATTTGAAGTTGATAATAAATAAAAATGTTAGCTTAATTAAATTCCTATGATAATTCGATTTTTGGTGCATCAACCAGCTTCACCTATTATGTAAAATTAAATAGGTATATATATATTTTTTTTTAAATTACCGGCTGTACATTTTAAACTAACCTAAGCAAACTATACTTTCTTACTAATAACTTAATCTTAAAAGTTTTCAAGAGGATCCTTCCGCCTCAAATTAACTCAATGATAAAAATGAACAGGAAACTTTAAATGTTGTAAAATCCAGCCAATGCTTCGTACCTTGCCTTATTAATCCAATAGGTACTTCTTTGGATTTTGTCAAAACAAAATACTTTTACTTGTTGAGTGTATAATAAATAAATAATGTAATAAATCAATTAACTGTTAAAGCTAATAACTTTTACAGAAAGCGAACCTCATGATATCTCTTATGAGTTTTAAGCGTAAAATTACCACGCCGAAAACAAAACATGAGCTGACAGTATTCTTATTTGATATACGTAATCCAGTAATACTATATCTATCTACATAATTCATAAATATGTATGTATAGTTTGTAAGTTACTATTTCACTTTATGCTGTTTCAATGCTTTAAGTTATCATTTTTATCTTTGTCTCATTTTTTTAGTTCAGCCTCATTCTATTTTTAAACTTACTATTTCGCTATAATATTTACAAGTAACCTCATCGAAGACTACACGGTCTTCTGATAACCCAACAAGCATTTATCCAACAGCTATCGCTTTCACCCGAACGGAGGTTCCCTGAAATATACTGAGATAACAATACCTAGTCGACACATGGATGTACAAGAGCGGCAACAAGCTATGACCTCCTCTAGTCATAACTATATCTTTATGATTGTAACATTTCAAACAGTGAAAGTATGTATAAACGATTTCGTCCATAGGACATGCGCTCTAAAGAATGTTAATATAATTATCAGCAACTAAAAGCTTGAAGAAACTAATAGGTACAACTTGTCTTTGAAGTATGAAAATATGCACATTTATCAAGTATACCAGTCCATCAAACATTAAAGTACGCATTTATAAAATAATAACTCACTTATTAATCAAGATAACTACCTGTTTATCAAACCTACCCTACCAAATATAAATAATTACTCACCAAATGTAATACTTTATAACTTAAGTAAAAATATGAAACAAATGTGCATCAACCACATACATACACTCTTCAAATTCATCCATTTATCAAAATGTTATATAATATAACCATTCACCAAATCCATTATATACTTAGTTCATTAAATAGTTTAGTCAAACTTTACTCCACTTGCCACGATTGCAAATTTTCCAAAATAATCAGCCGCAAACATTGCAGCTCATCTCACTTGATAATGCATCCCTCCCTCAGAAAAACAGGCATTAGGAATGTCTTTCCAAGACGCGCGAGAGACAGCCACCGTGGCTTTTCGCGAGATTTAATCCAAATTGAACTAATGCCTAAATAAATGATTTAATTAGAGGGCGATTGCTTTCGCAATCTCTAACCGTCCAATCAAACACCGAAAGTATTCAATAATCCGAGACGTAAATAAAAACCCGTCAGAACACCGTATTTATAAAAACAGAGACAAGAAAAAGATTCCTCCTCGCAATAGATCGCGTGACATCCAACAAGTGAATTATCGACTTTATTACACAACTTATCCTCAACATGTTTTACATCATTTCCTACAATTGAAATCTTTCTATTTTAAATACCCTAACTACAACTTCATAATCCAACCAAAAATCAAACTAGATTTATCCCTCGGTCCCACATCTTTAATGCTTTTTTTTTTTTGTTTGGGTAACTAAAACAAAAAAAAATATATACTCATGTTATAAAACGTTGTCAAAGCTTTCCTGAACGCGCTAAATAAGCAAAAACATAAAATCAGGCGAAATGCCAGACCAGCCGAAAACCCTTCAATGCTTAATCAGCCTAAAAAAAAAATTATGATCAATATTCATATTATTATCATGAGATACTACCGGCGCTCCTAAGCGAAATTTATAAGGCACCGCATTTCGATTTTATCAAATAGACTGATCAATTTCGAGAGCACAACAAACGTGGTCTCCTGAGAGTTTTGTTAACTAAATGCATATCGAAACTGAACTATCGCGAAGCGAGTCAAGCGAGCGTGAATTTTTTTTTAAAATATATTTCTGGGATAATGTCATGCCACAAACGCGAGCGTAGTGCAAAGATATTTGCCTAAAATTTCTATCGTACAACAAAGAAAATAGTATTTTGGTAGTAGGTACTTATTATCGCGCCCTGCCCTAAGGGCAGTACTGTAGGTATATTACCATTAAAAAAAACTTACTCTAATTTTAATAGAACATTTGCCAGGAATTTAACCCGCCAAGCGATGTTAATCCAATAAAAACAAAATCATATTGCATTTAAATGCGGCAGTACACAGTTAATTGCGTGAATACAGGTAAAAAAAAAAAACCCCGCTGCCCATATACTATACCTACCTACTACTCGTAGTACTCAAATTATTGTGCCAGTATTAAAAGTAAATTAGCTGTTATCTAGCGTGGTAGACTACGGCCTAAACCCTTCTCATTCTGTGAGGAGACACTTGTTGCTCAGTAGTGGGCCGGCCATGGGTTGTTCATGGTGAGCTGTTATCAGCAAAGTTATGTTTGAAACTCAAACATTACGCGTTTCAAGTGGTAAAAATAGATAAATGAAAACATTTCTCCTCACTTTTGTAAAAAAAAAACACTTATTTATGCACCCCGTATTTAAAACTATCTGACTACCTACCTACCATAATTTTAAATTTAGTTAAAGAATAACCAGATAAGATAAACCTACTTTTACACCCATTTTAGGATTTATATTTCTCAAAATGCTCAATTTATTAACCCTGGTCACTATTACTTTATTACAACGGATCACCTTCATTTTTATCAATTAACATTTTATATCCCCAATCACTCAGTAACCATTACAAGTAGAGGCGGATTATTTCACTGGCAGGCGTAAAACGAAAAGCTATTTCATGTAACTTTTTCTACCTTATTCCAAAGCGGTTTACAAAAAATAATAATTTCACAAAACAACATTCAAGATGCCCAATGAGTGCTGTGTGATAATATCGCGTCACTGTGTGCTAGAAAAAGGAAAACATCTATCTATACAATGAATGCAGCAAACGATTGAACCTAAATCCAGAAATTCACCTTCCGTAAAACAAAACCACTATGTGAAAATAAATCCCTATCGTAACTCTTAACCAAACTAATTCGGCACACGATTACAAGTGTGAAGATTGAAATACCACGTTCCGTGAGATATTCACCTGTGAAATCATTTAATGAGAAATAAAACCCCGGCAGGACATAGTAGATACATCCTGAAAACTATTTAAAAGTAACAATAACGCCCATCATTAAGTAAACCACACTTTTTATATTGTTTAACACTATGTTCACTATCTATTCCATTGTACCCACGATACAGGATAACCTAGTGCGGGTACCACCAGTGACCAGACACAGGAAAATTGTACAAGACTGTATTTTGTAAATAAACATTTTTCATTTTTCATTGTAAAATAAGCCTTCTAAATACCTCAATGTTATTTAAACCACAATTTGAAGGTCGATCGCATTTGTATAACCAATATACAAGATGAATTATAAACATGTGGGTAATTCTAGGTATCATAACGTTATATAATTTCCATTCCAACTCGGAGCAAAGCTTTTTAACAAAATGATAACTAAATGTAGAACAAACAAAACGAAAACCCACACAAATAAAAAAAAATTACCATTAATAGGTATCAATAAAAATAAAATCATGGAAAGATCCTACCCGTTTATCCAGAAATCCTTTGATGCCATGACTAGGTACTTTGATATATTGAGGCCCAAATATTGGCCTTGTGCTCCAAAATGTCTGTGGTCTACTAGACCTCCACTTCTTTCTCGTTCCTCTGTATATTTCCACTTGTTTCTCTGAGTCGTGAGCGTGACAAGAAAATATTATATTTTCTTGATGTCCCTCTTCTGACCTTTTGGGTAAGGTCTGACGAAATCACAAACACAATCTTTATGATAAATTATTATACTTTTATTTCATATTTAAATTTATTAACTTTTACATTTGTGTCAAATAAATGTTGTTCCTCTTACGTTAGTATATTTTCGAATGTCGTCGTTTTAAAACCACTCTTACAGGTAACCTCTCCACGTTTATTAGCCACTCCCCTTTTTATCTTATCGTTATCGGCCAATCCAAATTGTACAATGAATAAACTTAGTGACTAATATACAAATCATCAAGCTCGTTTAGCAAATCATCTAAGTAATAAAGATGTTTTCATCTTATATATTGATTACAAATATTATCCTTTATTATGCTACAATTCATCAACTAAAAACTATAAGAATTTTATATATAGTACGTTTATCGATCAGATGTTGAACAACTTCAGCCAATCAATGACGCCTTCTAATATGATGTTATGATTTGTTATAATTTGAGTGGCGCCAACTATCTAATCAGTAACTTCTACACGTTTATAGATAATTAATATGGGCCAAGCTTACAGTAGGAATACCTAATGTATGAAAAGGTACATAACATTTTCTTCTTGTGATGAGTCCTAATATTGAAATTGCGATGCTCTGAGAAGAGACAGTGAACTAATAATTGATTTTAGTGTAAAGTTATACGATTTTTTAGATGATGAATGAGATGGGACTGGTTTTGATAAAACTTTTCGAAATATCTCTGATATATAAAAATATAATATTTTAGACTACTGTCAGACAAAATATGTAATTGAAAAAAATTCCACTACCTACGAGTACCAATTATCTTCATGTTAAATTCTAGATTTTAATCAAAATATTATATTGATTCAACTCAATTACTCTAAAACCAATCGCATCTATTTCGCTTCTATATTATTATTGTTATATTTGTTTAATATATTCAAAGCTTTTAAAATTTCACGCTACGTAAATAAAGATGGACATTAAACCCATCATTACTGCCATCCATCATAAGAAAGTCGTTAATGATCCAAAACTAAATATTTCCAACTTCAATCTTCCAAATAACCAATATATTTTGATCTGCCACCGTAAATATTTACTGAGCCATCATAGATCTTTGTTACACTGGAAAACTAGTGTATCCTGATCCCTAATACCACTAAATTATAACTAACACATAGGTCTCATTGGTTGGTTAGTTAAATCTATTTTTAAACTACCGTCCGTGTTAAAAACTATTATAAAAGCGATAAACAAATGGCATAGTCATTTATATGAGTAGTAAAATTTTATAACTGAACGCTTTGAATTATTTAATTTAAAACGGATGCTTATTTTTACTAATTATTGTCACCAAAGGGTTGACCGGAATTGATGTGGTTTTAAAAGATTGTTTCCTGTAAGTTTGTCTGTGAAGCTTTAGTATTTCATTGGCGGATTGAGTATAGTATAATATTATAACCTATACGCTGCTGTATTGACATAGTTTGACTAATTTAAAATAAATGTATACATGGATATGTACTTCAGTTTGTCTTTCAAAGCCTTTATTTACTCCTTATCTTTTTTTTTGACGTGGCAACGTCTTATAATTCGATAGAGCCGGCTGCACGCACGAAAAAACATGACTCATGCGGCGTTACCTCACTCTGAGGCGTTCCATGTAAGGCTTGAAGTGCAAGCGAGAGCGCGGAACCCCTTTCCTCTCCAACTAAGCGTCAGGCTTGTGCTAGGTGTAGGTACGACAATAGTGCAACGGGCGGGGTTTGAACCGTCGACCTTTCGGTTTTCAGTCCACTCCTTTACCGGTTGAGCTATTGAGGCTTATCTTATCTTAATCTCATTATTTATATATTATTTTTTAATTACATTTTATATCATTACATGTTAGTAAGTACTTCTCTATTAGTATTTTTAATTGTATGGTGAGCGTATGAAGTGTGGATGTGTGTGTGTTTGTATGTGTGTGTGTGTATCTGAATGTACACTTGTGTGTATGTGAATACGAGTGTTTGTTAGTAGGTTAGTAAAACTTAGTATATTTTATTTATTATTATATTCTCCTTATAAGGATCCCTATACTTACCCAGTTTGTCTTAGTTTACTAAAATGGTAGCTCAGCTTCATCAAAATAAAAAAGCTTCTTGCTGAAAAACCTAAAAGGTTCGCTATACGGGGCTCATATGACCTTGTTTCAGCGAACTAACTCCGGCAAGTCTAAGGCGCCAGGTAAATGGCGTCGCTTACGCGCTTTTCCGTGAATTTCCTGCGATTTGTAAGCTTTTAAGCAAACTAAGGAAACACGGATTATATTGTATGAGCTCACGTTTTAAAAACATGCATATAAAATCATCAGATATTTAATGCAAAAAATCATTTAATGCCAGAAAGGCAGAAATATGAAGTCAACTTGTATTTCCGTAATTCATGAATTATTATATATTTCCATCTGTCTATTATGATATGTCTAATTTTAATAATATCAACCCTTACCCAAATTACCCTTGAACTGGTTTAATTTTACGCTAGATTACAAAAGAAAACAATAAAAAGAAGATCATTACGGGATATTATCATATAAATTGAAAACCCTGCTACTAAGGAAATCCATGGAGTCGCGACTCGCGAGTTAATGATCAGATTTTTTTAATCCTTTATCGATTAGCAATTGGCTGCAAACAGACTGGCTATCGTAGATGCATTTGACGATTCAAAAGTACTTGTAAAAGTTTAATTGAATGAAAAATATTTTATTTTATTTATTTATTAGCTGATGCCCGCGACTTCATTCCCGTGGATATAGATTTTTAAAAATCTTGTGGAGACTAATTGATTTTCCGGGATAAATTTCCGGCGTAGCCTATGTGTTAATTCAGGGTATAATCTATCCCCATGTAAAATTTCATCCAAATCCGTTAGGTAGTTTTTGCATTAAAGAGTAACAAACATCCATACATACATACAAACTTTCGCGTTTATAATATTAATAGGATGATAGTTGAGCGAGCTCTACGGTCTGATTTTAGTCACGCGTCACCTTGTCAGTTATGGTTGTAATTTATTAGACACACATAATAACTAAAGCTAGTGAACAATCTTAAAGAAGATGGCCAAATTGACAACAATGCGTGCATTGTGTTTTGTTTAAACAAGTTAGAAGGTTACTCCATACCTTTCTCTGTTCTTAATAGGTATTTACTGCTTCTGATTTGTGAGCGAGCTCTGTTCTGACACCTGATTTCAGTCACGCGTCACCTTGTCAGTTGTGGTTGTAATTTATTAGACACACATAATAACTAAAGCTAGTGAACAATCTTAAAGAAGATGGCCAAATTGACAACAATGCGTGCGTTGTGTTTTGTTTAAACAAGTTAGAAGGTTACTCCATTCCTTTCTCTGTTCTAAATAGGTACTGACTATGATTTGTGAGCGAGCTCTGACGTCTGATTTCAGTCACGCGTCACCTTGTCAGTTCTGGTTGTAATTTATTAGACACACATAATAACTAAAGCTAGTGAACAATCTTAGAGAAGATGGCCAAATTGACAACAATGCGTGCATTGTGTTTTGTTTAAACAAGTCAGAAGGTTACTCCATTCCTTTCTCTGTTCTAAATAGGTACTGACTATGATTTGTGAGCGAGCTCTGACGTCTGATTTCAGTCACGCGTCACCTTGTCAGGGGCGGGTGTAATTTATTAGACACTCATATCATCCGGGGCGTTATGAGCCAGTTATTTCTGTCGCTATATTAGGCAAGTTAAGTTAAGGTGGGGTTTAGTTATGAGTAACGTAAGTTCAAGTTTCTAATATCTCAGTAAGAAGTCATTCTATTTGAGGGAAAAGAAAATGTTATGGTTGTAATATTGTTTTAGTTTTATTGTGTTACTTGCAATTTTATTTTTAACCCCCGGCCCAAAAAGAGAGGTGTTATAAGTTTGACGTGTGTATCTGTGTATCTGTCTGTGGCATCGTAGCTCCTAAACTAATGAACCGATTTTAATTTAGTTTTTTTGTTTGAAAGGTGGCTTAATCGAGAGTGTTCTTAGCTTTAATCCAAGAAAATCGGTTTAACCGTTTGAAAGTTATCAGCTCTTTTCTAGTTACTGTAACCTTCACTTGTCGGGGGTGTCATAAATATTTAATTTACACTTGTACAAACTATCTTACAATTTCTCACTAGGTTAATAAATAATTGATAATGTTATAAACTAACATTAATTATTACGATTCCTTGACATTTTTTTTTTCTCAGACTATTTCATAAATTATATTAACGTGTTTATAAACCAATTATTATATTTCACTTAAAACTTAGTAGGTAGCTTCAGCTTTTTTTTGTATTGTAGAGTGTCTAAATTCTAGATAAGAATTTGTACATATAAACTACTATATCATTGAGCTTTTTATTTGTAAGGAGCAGGAATATTGTTTAAAAAAAAAAACTGCAAAGCGTATAATATTTAAACTGCTTTCACTTTGAAGGTACTCCGAACGTAATATATGAAGTCTAAGAGTTATCATTATATTACTAAGTTAAAAGTTGTTATAAGTAGGTACGAGTATTTTCAGCTAAACTGTTAGGTATCCGTAAATCCCCTAACGGATTTAAAACCCCGTGGGAGTTGTTAACCATCGTCTCGTCCTAAATCACTTTCGTTAATTACTTGAAATATCCTCTCTTTAGAAATACTTGCCGTCGCGTCCCGTTATTTATTGTGTCTGAATGTAATAATGTGTTTAAAAGGACTATTTCTTGTGTCCAAACATCTACCTACTAATGTGTTTTTCTCTTATTCATAGCCCATCGGATCGACTGTTATACCCAATCAAAAGTTCCACTGTATTTTTCATTTTACAAGACTTAATTAATCCAAAAATAATGTCAATTGCTTTTAATTCTTTTTAACCCCCGACCCAAAAAGAGGGGTGTTATAAGTTTGGCGAGTGTATCTGAGTATCTATATATCTGTCTGTGGCATCGCAGCTCCTAAACTAATGAACCGATTTTAATTTAGTTTTTTTGTTTGAAAGGTGGCTTGATCGAGAGTGTTCTTAGCTATAATCCAAGAAAGTCGGTTCAGCCGTTTGAAAGTTATCAGCTCTTTTCTAGTTACTCTAACCTTCACTTGTCGGGGGTGTTATGAATTTTTAATTTACACTTGTGATATACCTTAGTTTGGAGTAAGGCACTTGTCTGACCGCCAATGATTAGCGAGAAACGAGTTGGTAAGAAACGAGAAGAGAGTGTGTAGTTGGGATAGTTTTGTTGCTAGGATATAAAGCGAGAGTGCGAGTTTAAAGGGTGATTACTCGCTCATCTAGCTAGGTAGGATTTACTGCACTTTGAAGAACAGCGTCAATTGAGCGAATATTTTGTTATTGAAACCCATCTATCTATACTTTAACATTATAAATGGGAAAGTATGACTGTCTGTCCGACTGCCTGTCTGTCTGTCTGCTACCGTTTCACGGCCCAACAGTTTAACCGATTATAATGAAATTTAGTACACAGTTAGCTTATATCCCGGGGACGGACATAGGCTACTTTTTATCCCAGAAAATTAAGGAGTTTCCACGGGATTACTAATGACCCATCCGCTTGACCGATTTGTATGAGATTTGGTTCCGAGGTAGCTTGCGTCCATGTAATTGACACCCCGGAAAATCAAACAGTTCCTACGGGATCTTTGAAAACCTAATTCCACGCGAACGAATTCGCGGGCATCCTCCAATCACACTAATTTTATAAAAGCGAAAGTTTGTATGTGTGTGTGTGTGTGTATGTTTGTTACGCCTTCACGCAAAAACCACTGGACGGATTTGGCTGAAATTCGGAATGGAGATAGATAGTATCCTGGATTAGCAAATAAGCTACTTTTTATCTCGGAAAATTAAAGAGTTCCCACGGGATTTCGAAAAAACTAAATCCACGCGGACGAAGTCGCAGGCGTCAGTTAGTTTCAAATAAAAAAAACAACATATTAAAGCAAGGTCTTTATTACTGACAAATTGTTAAAAATCCAACACTGAACACCAAAGACAGCAAAGAAGCATATAAATTAGATGTTCCAGAGTAATATCCCAGTTTTCTAGCTCCTTTATCCATTTCCACTAAGCATTCCATGATTTCTTCATTGTTTGGAATGATTTGACTACTCGGTAGGAGGAATCCATATTCGCCTTTATCTCGAAGCTCGAATAGGTAAACTATAGTGGCGTTGCCTATTCCTTTGACCCAGTCAAAGCTGGCTCCTGTTA
Organism: Maniola jurtina; assembly: GCF_905333055.1. Classification (NCBI taxonomy): domain Eukaryota; kingdom Metazoa; phylum Arthropoda; class Insecta; order Lepidoptera; family Nymphalidae; genus Maniola; species Maniola jurtina. Next base: position 10,807,650 of record NC_060047.1, read on the forward strand.
CAGGGTCTGAAACAAAATATTTAAGCTAATTATGCTATGGTACTGGAATTTTTCGCCCTGATTGTCTATAAGGAAGGAATAAAAATAGGAAGTTAAATGTTAAATTAACTGAATGATCAATCATCTCAACTTATCAGCGGCTCCATCTTTTGACAGTCATATTTCAGATTGAATACAGAAGAGAGGAGGAGAGGCCGGGAGGTCGGGTTGTCTGAGTCGGGCTTGCCTGAGGCATCCCCCATGATGATGATGATGAAAGATGATGATAAAGGAGGATGATGATGGAGGAGGATGAGGAGGAGGATGATGGTGGAGGAGTTCCCTCCTTCCCAAAGGGGAAAAGTCCAATCTAACATTGCTAAGTACGGACCTTTTTCCACGAGAAAGGTTACATCATTCATCACGATAGCCTATTACATATAGGCAGAGTCCTCAAACTATTGAAAATATTATGAAGAACTTCCAGGCATGCAGATTTCCTGAAGTCCCTTTACCATTTTGGAGCAAGTGATCTTAATTGCTTAAAAACCTGCATAACTCCAAAATAAATAAATAAATAAACTTTTATTTGAGGCCATTAGACCCATAATTGTGTTAGTATGACAAATAACTTAAACTATGTTAGTAGGTACTTATTTCTAGCTTAACAACTAATTATATAACTAACACTATAACTAAAAAGCCCGAGGGAGGCTCCCTCCCTTGGCGCCTATGTGCCAAAAATTAGAGGTGCGTACCAGAGTCAGAACCCTCCAAATAAAAGGGCAAACTTTTAACCACTAGGCTATCACCGCCTTAACATTTCGAGGCATACTTACATAAAATATCCGCTGAAGTTCCAACCTCGTATTCAGTGCCGTATTTTTGTTTTAACTTCTCCGCACCCCGTATACTGATCTCGTACTGTTAACAGAGTAGATTTATTGGCCATTTGGAGTCAACTCAGCTACATTAAAACACAGTGCATCAATCGTACAGTGGGGCAATGATATCATTCATACAGATGGACTTCGAAAGTATTTTGTATTCATTTTGCGAGGAAAGGCATGTTTTGTAATTTCCCTTATTTTATGTAATTAAAAGGCTGCAGCCTACGTGTCTTAACGAAAGTGAAATTTTCATGCAAATAAATCTATGCGCTACAAATATAATCTCATACAATAAAAAGAAGAGTCATGAATCATTCTATAGCTGACTCATCAACGCCCAGTTCAATCCCTTGCACGCAGAAAGCTGAAATTTTTACAAAGGTTCCCTTTATAATGTAAACTAGGAATAAGGCTGGTCTATGTTCGGTAGTTTCGTATAAAAACTGTATTAGTTGGATTAAATTCCATAATATTTTAAAATATAGTCGTGTCTCTATTAAAATATTTAAATGAACATAGTAATCGCAGTATCCCTGTTTGTTGCTTAAAATTTTCTTACAGTGTAAATAATTTCAATAAAACGCACGTAAATAGAACGACGTAACGTAAGAGTGAATAGGCACATTCTAGGTAAACGCGTCCCATCTTAAACAACATCATCACTTCCCATCAGGTGTGATTGTGGTCAAGCGCTTGCCTATAGTGGAAAAAGAACGTTTTCTACTGTATGATTGCTAAACTGTGGCATGACTGTAGCTATAACAATTGTTAAACTCTGATTCAAGTATACAGTGTGTGGTAAATAAGAAAGCTTAAAGGAATGGTGATTATCTCAAAGGTAAATCAGTTACAGTCTGTTATTTGTACGCGGTTGCTTTGATATCCTTTACGTACTCACTACCTATCTTTTTTCTTTTTCCATTGTATTCAAGATTAAATGCTAAAAGACAAAGCTTTAAATTCACTTCCGACAGACTTTTTCACTTTTGACATCTAGATTAAAAATTTATAACACCCCCGACAAGAGAAGGTTACAGTAACTAGAAAAGAGCTGATAACTTTCAAACGGCTGAACCGGTTTTCTTGCATTATAGCTAAGAACACTTCGATCAAGCCACCTTTCAAACAAAAAAATAAAAATAAAAATCAGTTCATTAGTTTAGGACACAGATAGATACACAGATACACATATCAAACTTATAACACCCCTCTTTTTGGGTCGGGGGTTAAAAAAAAGTTCTGTCTCTGGGATCAAGCTATCTCTGCACAAAATTTCGCCAAAATCGGTTAAGCAAATTAATTAAGATCGAGAAAAGGTAACAAATAGATAGGCACCCTAACAGACAGACAGACATGCATTCGCATTTTGTGTTTGTGGGGATTTGAATTTATAAGAGAGAAAAATCAAGGTTGTTGTTATTATTTTGCAGTTGATCGTTGGTTTGTAGAAAGGGTGAATAAGCCACTTTTCCTTTATTGAATACTTATATTCGCCCTTTCTACTAACCAGTGACAATATAAAGTTACTCAAAACGAGGATTCCAAAAACTCCATAGAACTCATTTAAATTATAAATACCATGAAATCCATACTAATATTATAAATGCGAAAATGTGTCTGTCTGTCTGCTACCTTTTCACGGCCCAACAGTTTAACCGATTCTGACGAAATTTGGTACAAGGTTAGCCTATATCCCGGGGACGGACATAGGCTACTTTTTATCCCAGAAAATCAAAGAGTTCTTACGGGATTCCCAAAAACCCATCCGCTTAAGTGATCTATATGAAATTTGGTACCGAGGTAGATTGCGTCCCTGTAATTGACATAGGCAACTTTTTATCCCGGAAAATCAAACAGTTCCCACGGGATCTTTAAAAACCTAAATCCACGCGGACGAAGTCGCGGGCATCCTCTAGTAGTACCTATATAAATTTTGCTTACCAAATCTCCATAGTTGGGCAAATCCAGAACATTAGTACCAGACAAATGGCTGTAGGGTATTAGAATCATTTGGGAGTAGGAATGGAATGCCAGATAGTACATCAGATTGCCAGCTTCCTTCAACTTCAGAACATAATCAACTATGGCTTTGGTTTCAGGTTCTGATGCAGGAGAGGGTCCAGCGTAGGTTTCGTCACAGGGATTTGATGATGCGCCAATTGCTATAGAATAGAAGAAGAAGAAAACCGAGTGGACAAGTGCGAGTCAAAATCATGAGGGAATAGAGAGAGCACCAATTTTTAATCCATGCTTAAGATTATAAATGCGAAAGTGTGTCTGTCTGTCTGTATGCTACCTATTCACGGCCCAACAATTTAACCGATTTTGGTGAAATTTGGTACAGAGTTAGCTTATATCCCGGAAAATCAAAGAGTTCCAACCGATTTATATGAAAGGTGCAAAGGTAGCTTGTATCCCGGCATCTGAAATAAATAACTTTTTATCCTGGAAAATCAAAGAGTTCCTACGGGATTTTAAAAAAACCTAAATCCACGCGGACGAAGTCGCGGGTATCATATAGTATTATATAAGGAGCTGGTGAACAAAACGGTGTTATTACACTTCGGATCAAAATAGTTTATGGTCCACTCAAGACAATTAATCTGAACTAATTTTTTTCACTCAAGGAAACGCCTAAAACTGTACTCAAATTGAATCCAAAGTTCATAATTTCAATCAACGAATACAAACTTGAACTCGTCAACTAAGCAAAACGGCCTTAAACTGTGTTAAAATTGAGTCCAAAGTTATTTTGATCAAAACGATATAATTACATGAAAATTTTCAGAACCCGTTAACTGTCGTGAACTGTGGTTTTGTTCACCAGCTTGCTAATCGCCATAGTAATTGTAAAAATAAAGATATGTAATAGATATGAAAATACATAAGAATATTATGTATTTTTATATGATTTAGCACAATAAAAGCTTCTAATCAGACATGGTCAGAGCATGGTTCAATAGAAATTCGCCTTAATTTAAATGCATGTGAAGTCGAGTTTATCACTGTATACAATCATTTATAAGCAACCTAGTTAGATTAGATTGTTACAATGTTTATAGGTTACAGCTATCCGATGCACGCGAATTCGTCCTCGTGAAAATTTGTACTTATGAAATTCCGTCATTTTTCAAGTTGTAGCGATAAACAAATGATCTTTAGACAATACTAAGTGTTTTACCTGACTTTTAAAACTTTCATCCCTAAGGGGTTTATGTAGGGAATGAAAGTTTGTATGCCGTCATTTCTTTTTAAATCATATCCATGAAAAGTAATATTTGGACTTTCGGTCAAAAATGAACGCGTTTCAGGATTTTTGGAAATTCTTCGTCACTAATTTTCAAAAATCCTACTTAAGTGAAACCGGGGTGGGTAAGCTACTTTCTATATAAAGAGACTAGTTTACTTGAATAAAATACTTACTGTTCCATAAGAAATCAAAATTCCTGTTCAAGTCTATACCATTACCTAAGTCCCAGTTTCCTGTACAGTTGGGATTGTATAGAAGATTACGATTTTTTCTCCACATACGGTTCTAAAATACGTAAGCAGAAATTACATTTCTATATAATGATCAAAAGTACCTTCAAGATAATGTATTGCGTAATCTTAAGTCTTAATTTGATTAAAATTAGAGCGCAGATAACACATGAGAATTATTACAGACTGATAACGTCTAATATATATTATCTGGACTAAATCTATACATATGTATGATAAAATTGTAGAAAAGTGGTGTCTGTACAATGGAAATATATAAAAAAAAGTAGCAGGGGTTGTTATTATATCGATGCCGAACCCGAAATTGTAATTAATTTTTTTTTTTGTCTGTTTGTCTGTGTGTTTGTGCACGCTAATATCAGAAACGGCTTATTCGATTTAGATACAATTTTCACTAATATATTGTAGTAAGCTTCACTTAACATTTAGTGTTTATTTCATGTCAATCGGTTCATAAATAAAAAAGTTATGTCAATTTAAGGAATCACGGCGAACATAATTCAAAATATTCCCTAAAAGTCACTATTCCACGCGAACGAAGTCGCGGGCACAGCTAGTATTGAAATAAATTACGTTTTGGTAAGTGGCACCTTTTGATACTGGACGATAGATATTGTGAAACTGGACGTAACAGGGCACTGGGTACTTTAGCATACTAGACATTCTAGGAGACTAGACATTGCCAGATATCTAGATTGCTAGATATTGCTAGATATTAAAGTAGGAGGTATGCTACTTACATCCGTAAAAGTGTAAGAGTATCCATCCGGATTTATAACAGGGAAGATATGCCATACAAATGTTTCTGCCATAAATCTAACATCAGGGTCCTTGCTAGTTAAAAACTCTTTGATAATCCACGTAACTGTTGCTGGTGAGATCCATTCTCTGGCATGAATTCCACCTTCAATCATTCCTGTTAGAGAATTGTTACCCCTAGCACCAGCTTTGAAGTCTATTATGACTCCTGTTATATTTCTACCTTCATTAGACCGGCCAATGGTTATAGCGGTTACAATATCAGGATACATTTTTTCTAGCTCATTCAGCCATGTGTGGATTTCGTCTAAATTGTGGTATTGATCCCAGCTGAAAGAGCCGAGTTTGCTGCTTTTTGTTGTATGAGAAGGTTGCATCTGAGCCCGTATTAATCTAAAAAAATCAACACCTTTTAGTTCAGTCTGACTACTTCAATAACCACAAACCCAAAAAGTAAATAAAATTATTATGTACAGTATACAAGTCGAGTTCTATGATAATATTTTTTGGAGCCGGTTAATATAGTTCTATAATATTTTTTAAAGCCGGTGCCAATAAGATGCACTGTCTACTTTTATATTTTTTTGTGACTCCACATTGGCACCAACTCCAAAAAATCTAAAAACTGCTATTTATTTACATGTCTTCTCCAGATATTATTAAACTTGTTACCTATTTTAAAAAAATACTTACTCTTGCACATTAGATATCGCCAAAACTGGTTCTATTTTTACACTTGCCATATACTTTACGAATTCCGTATTCTTGTTTGGTGATACTAAAATTCTAACATCACTGTCTATTTTAACTATATCGGACCAAAAATAATACTCTTCTTTAGGTAAATCTGTTAAAACTTGCACATGTTCAGTTGTTTTTGGCACGATTTTGTACACTTTATAGTTTTCATAACTCTTATAGGCTTCAGTTAGTGTGATTGCAAAAATAAACACTAAAACGGTTATTTTCAAATTCATTTTCTTAGTATGTGATTTTTCGAGTGCAATCATAGGTGTTTCTACATCAAGTAAATATAATCAATAATTTAATCGATTAGTATGTTTCAAATTACGATTTATCTAAATTGCACAATAATAGTAAAGTAAATATTGACGACGATGATAAAATAATCAAAGGTAAAATAACCTTTTTAGGTTAGTTACCCCTCTTCACCGTTTGAGTGCAATCTTTGTAGGCATCATATTGGTGAGTAGGAATTAAAAAATATATACTTTTTTGGAAAAGTATGATAAACTCTTAGATAGTAATTAATTAATAATATTCTTTTAGAAAATTGTACTACGGCATATAGTTTTTTAATTTTTTAAATCACTTTTTAAATGACATTTTTAATTACAATTTACTTTATTGGTTTAATTGGACTTTATTGGTCCAAAAAGTGGTTAAAGTAGGTAAAGCCTGATGACTACACCATTTCATTTCATCAATTTAATATATTATGATAAGAAATGATTGTAATACATAAACTTTTGCAGCTACATAGCACAACAACAAAAAGACACGCCTCTTACGGCGAGTCTTTTTGTTGTTCCTGCCACTAGTAGCTAGTTCATTATTGATTTATTTTAATACTAACCATTAATATAAATATAAATAATGACTAAATTGATTCACAATAAAGTTACAACCTGGCGAGATGCGGGAATAGTTAGAGACATTTAAGTTATGTATTGCGGGATAGAGTCATTTCAGTCTAGGAAACAATATTTTTTTGCAAAATATAACTAAACTGTAACGCGTTTATGTGTGATTAAAGACATTTTAGTCTAGCATTTTCGTTTAAAGACATTTAAGCTATGGAATTTAAGAAAAAAACCTTGTAGCAATAAAAATTAATGCCGCTTAGAGACATTTTAGACTGGCAATGTCAGTTAAATACGTTTAAGTATTGTTATTATATAAACAGGTAGTTACTTAACGACGTTCTTCATATTGCTATATCAAAAACTACAGCAGCTAGGAAAATACCGGTTAGATTGGCCGATAGAAAAAAAAATTCTGAGTAAGATAGTGTTAAAAAGTCAAATTTGACCAAATGTTGGTTAACGACGTTTTAGCTTGAGGAGGGCAGTATTATTACGTAGACATTCGTCAAGAAAGGATTTTTGAAAATTAAATAATTTTAAGTGGATAAAATAAGGGTTTGAATGTAGTCCACGCGGATGAAGTTGTGGGCTTAAACTAGATGAAAGAATAAAAAGTTTTATATAATATGTTTATTTATGTATATTTAAACAATAGCAAACATAATCGCTGCAAATATAAGCAGCGCATTCATTTTAGATATCCCGCTACTAGACACCGAATAGTAACCAATTTTTCTTGTCACTTTATCCATTTCTATCATCGCCGCCATAACTTCTTCGTTGTTAGGAATAATCTGTTCTGGAGGTAAGAGAAAGCCATATTGCCCCAAATCTCTTAACTCAAATAGATGTACGATTGGCACCTTGGCTACTCCTTTGACCCAATCAAAACCGGATCCAGAAACTTCGTCTGAAAATGAATGCAATATAGTATTTTATTAACCCCCGACCCAAAAAAAGTGTTATAAGTTTGCCGTGTGTATCTGTCTGTGGCATCGTAGCTCCTAAACTAATGAACCGATTTTAAATAAGTTTTTTTTTTGGAAAGGTGGCTTGATCGAGAGTGTTAACTATAATCCATGAAAATCGGTTCAGCCGTTTGAAAGTTATCAGCTCTTTTTTAGTAACTGTAACCTTCACTTGTCGGGGGTGTTATTTTTTAATTTACACTTGTAACTGTACTACTTGATTAAGTTTTAAAAGGTTTTAGGACCCTGACTAGGCAGTAGAAGCCCGCTTTATGAAATCACACTAATATTATAAAGGAGAAAGTTTGTATGTGTGTGTGTGTGTGTGTGTATGTTTGTTACTCCTTCACGCAAAAACTACTGGACGGATTGGGCTGAAATTTAGAATGGAGATAGATTATACCCTGGATTAGCACATAGGCTACTTTTTATCCCGGAAAATCAAAGAGTTCCCACGGGAATTTTAAAAAACCTACATCCACGCGAACGAAGTCGCGGGCATCAGCTAGTAGAGTCATATATTAAGCAAAATAAAAACGATGTAAGACATACTTACATAGTATATCGGCAGATGTTCCTACTCTATATGGAATATTGTGCACTTCTGTGAGTTTTTCTGCTCCTTTCATTGCTATTTCAAACTGAAACCAAAATGAATACCTTTAACCTTGCGCAGTGCGCTTGGCCGTTTTTAATTTTATTTTTAGTTCATTAATACTATAAACATAAATTGACAAAGCCGTCAAACCACTATTGTTCCTTGAATATTTGAGACAGTTGAACTAGAATATTACAGTCCATTCATTTCATTTATTTTAATCGTTTGACTGTTTTCACTACAACTTATCCCCTGCCGTTGTGTTGGCACTATTGCTTTGTTTTCTGTATTCCGTAGAATATTATTGTGTGATTTGCAATGGTGCCAACATAATAGCTGAGGACAAGATATAGTGAATGGTCTGTACTTACCAGATCACCGTAATTTGGGACTTCAAGTACGCCAGCTCCAGTAGAATGACTGTATGGTACAAGAATCATTTGTGAATACGAATGGAAAGCCATATAGTAAATAAGTTCCCCTTGTTCTTGTAAATCAATAACATAGTTGGCTATAGCACGTGATTCAGGTTCGGAGAAAGCAGTTTGGCCAGCAAAGGTTTGCGCGCATGGGTTTTGTGATGCTCCTACAGCTGTAATACAAACAGATACAATACAATCCGGGTATCTTTAAAACAAGAGTGGAGAGGCATTAGGCATCTTCTAGGCAAACGCGTCCCATTTTAGGCCACATCTTCATTTCTTATCAAGGTGTGATTGTGGTCTAGCGTGTGCCTAAATAAGGGTTCCATTTCAACCAATTTGGTATGGAACCTTAAAAGATATTAGTAAAGATAAACTTTATTATAGGTACTGCCTTGCTTAGTATAAAAGTCCTATCTGAAAAATGTAAATTCAACAGGAGAGATGTAATATCGTAGATAACAGATATATCATACTTTTATATCATACTTTTTATCATACTTTTTGCATGCTACAGAGTACATTTATTCATACTTTTATATAATATATTGCATTTTCGTTTGTGCGTAAATGCACAGAAATGACTGTTGTGTATGTGTGTTTATGACTTGTAAGACCCTCAGTAGTGTTGCAATTATGCCAATTATGTAAACAGGTTGGAATAGTACTATAGTTAAAATACCTACGCTTAGAAGGGCAGAAGAAAGAGAGGAGGAGCTTCTACTCAAAAACTAGCAATATTATAAAAGATAAGGTGATTGTATAACAAGAGTAAGACCCAAAAGAGTTGCAAGAGTGGCTACAATTGACGACATTAGCAGACATTACGTTAGGTTAGTACCAACCCCTACTGGCATCATCACCGCTTCTAAATGCCATTCAACCAAATATGTCACTCATTTTTCTGCACCTCTTGCGGGATATCTTGTAGACCAAAACCAGGAAATTCTTTTATGAAAATAACTGTTTTAGTTCATGCTTACTAAAAACAATGCAATGATAATAATAGCCTGGTGATAAAATATGGATAAAAATATGATAGCGCTGTTATTGGAGATAGATAAGTCATGGTTATAATTTTTTTTCTTGAAAATGTCGTGTTCAATAAAACTGCCTCAATAATAACAAGAGCAGAAGTCAAATTATTAAAAATTCACATTTATGAATGATAAAGATAAATAAATAATAATCTTACTCATCCAGCGGAAACCGAAGTTTCTATTGAGATCAACGCCATTGCTTAAATCATCACGAATATTAGATGCGGCGCACGACGTAAAGTTCGCTGGATTGCGATTTTTTCTCCACATTCTATCCTAAGAAACAAAAAAACGTTATATTTTATTCAAAGTAAATAAAAGGAAATTACTGAAGCTTCGAGATGTACCTACTACATTGATCAAAAGGTAACGAATCTTTAATAATTTCGAAATTAAAAGCAAAAACTTTAATCAGAAAATGTTTAGTGTTTCTTTGGGTTAAGGTGAAATTCAGATAATATTAAAAATCGGTCAAATGCGGATCGCACTCGCATGCAAAGGGTTCCGTGCAAGAAAATACAATTAAAAAACAAAAATTGTCATGTAACTCTAAATTCACTGTTTTCGGATTTTTCCCTTTACTTGTGCTATAAGACATTGCTACCTGCCTTTCATGATTCCACCATTTCATATTCCTTACTAACCGACTTCAAAAAAAGGAAGAGGTACTCAATTGAGTAAAAAAAAATCCGACAAATTTGTCGGATTTTTTTTTATGCAAGCTAATGATGGGCTTTGACAGACACATAGACAGACAACGAAGTGATCCTATAAGGGGTCCCTTTTCTCTGGAGACGGATGCGGAAACCCTAAAAACGATAAAAGTCTGCGAAAGGACCGTTTTAATTATTTACCACCGGACCAACAAATTTAAACTACATAATAACAATTTTATTTAATTCATACTTACATCAGTTAAGGAATAGACAAAGCCGTCGGGATTTGTTACTGGGAAGATATGCCATACGACATTTTCCGCAAGAAATCTGACATCTTCGTTTTTACTATTCAGAAATTCATTGGCAAGCCAAGTAAGGGTAACTGTAGTAATCCATTCCCTTGCATGTAAAGTACCTTCAAGGATACCCATAACCGGTTTTGCTCTTTTGTGGAAATCAATTTTCATGCCCCTGATGGGTCTATTTTCAACGCTTCTTCCAATGTCAAGAAGAGTGACAACATCGGGATGTTTTAGTGCAGTTTGATTCATCCAATCCTCAACTTCTTCTAAAGAAGGGTAATAGGTCCAGTTGTAATCTAGTACGTTCCGACTAACGCTTTGAGGCCTCTTTATTTGAGCATCTATCAAACTAAAATAAAAAATAAAATAAAAAATATTTCAGAATTTTAAAGAGTAATTTTTTCCTTCCCTAGCATTTTCAGAAATAAAAGTTTATTACATATTTTTTGATAAAACAATTCGTTTATTTCATTTTATTTTTTATTTTTTAACCCCCGACCCAAAAATAGGGGTGTTATAAATTTGACGTGTGTATCTGTCTCTGGCACCGTAGCTCCTAAACTAATGAACCGATTTTGATTAAGTTTTTTTGTTGGAAAGGTGGCTTGATCGAGAGTGTTCTTAGCTATAATCCAAGAAATTCTGTTCAGCCGTTTGAAGATTTTCAGCTCTATTCTAGTTTTCTTATAGAGGTTTTTGTGTCGGGGTTCTTCAAAATTTTAAGTTATTAACTCATATTTTTCTATGATGAAGCTTACCTTTGAACATCGTCCACAGTTTTGGTTGCGTCCAAACCAACACTTTTCATATAGTTTTCAAAATCTTTTTCCTTATTCGCATCCATCATTATCCTAACTTCTCTATCAACTTTAACATAATCGAATAATGTCCAAAATGAATATCCTTCTGTATCTTGTAGTTTCCTAAGAAGTTCTACCTGTTCGTCTGTTTTAGGATGCAGTTTGAATACTTTAAAATTTTTATAACTAACATATTCAGCACTTGTATTTACAACTATGACTAGAAAAATTAAAATAGATATCCTAGGTATCATTGCGTTCGATAACATGGATCGTTCTGAAAGAATCCAACCTATACTAGAACGATTTGAAAATGATAATGATAGAGGAAATATTATGATCTTATCTTTGATATTAATTTGCGTGATTATTATTTTTAAAAAAAAAGGTGGGTTTATCATAATATCTTGATATTGATAGTAAAATATTTGTGATAAGTATAATCATTTGTAAATATTTTGCCAAGGGCGACAAATAGAACTATTTTATTCCTAGCTTACATAAAATTATTGGTTATAACTTTAAAAAGAAGAAAATTAGAATGTTTTTACTACGAGTGTTTCCAAAGATAATTAAATTATAAAACAATATTTGTATGAAAATAATATTTTAAAACCATACAACACAAATTCTAATTTTGATTCAATAAAGACATAATCACACCAAAGACAACAATAACAAAAGAACACACAACGGAATCAGTTCCTGAATACGAATAGTAACCAAGTGATCGCGTAGTTTTATCCATTTCCACTAACGCATCCATGATTTCTAAACTGTTAGGTATAATCTGCTCTGGTGGAAGCAGGAAGCCGTATTGCCCGAGGTCCCTTAGCTCTATTAGAAGGCTAACCGGAATGTTGGTAGCGTTCTTCACCCAATCAAAGCTTGTTCCGCTCATTAGATCTGCAAAGGTTTTAATTTGTAATGCAAGAGGATATTTGGGTAAGTCACATTGGAAATCTATATGATAAAAGAGCATGGATTTGACTCGCTCCAGCAATGCGTGGTGTTGCAGTTGATTGTATTGTCTAAGATTTAAGTTGAGATGTATGTTCGCATGTAGGTTCTCTCCAAAATAAAATATAATTAATTACAAAATATAGGTTACTTACACAATAGGTCCGCTGAAACGCCGACACGATAGCTGGTAGAATGTCTCCTAGAAATGCGTTCTGCACCCCTTATTGCTATCTCGTACTGCGACAATAAAACAAGTATTGATTTAAAGTTTTCAAAAAACCCCGATTGCGGTTTACATTGCAATTTCAGACCGCACATTAAATCACATAAAATTCACCATTTTGAGTTTTTGGACATCTTGGTCTCTTGTAGGGACTTCCACTCACGATGGACTTAGGAAGGCCTATGTCCAGCAGTGGACGCAAACAGGCTGATTGATTGACCGATTGAAATGAAAATTATACAAACCATATCAGCATAATTTTTCGCTAATAAGACATCTTGTCCAGAGACATGGCTGAACGGGATGAGAATCAATTGCTGGTACGAATGGAAGCTAAAGTAGTAAATCATTCTTCCCTGAGCATTCAACCTATCGACATAAGTTGATATAGCCCTCGATTCTGGTTCAGAGAACGGCGCTGGGCCAGCAAATGTGTTTGTGCAAGGGTTATCAGATGCTCCAATGGCTGAAATAGAAAAGTTAAATATTTTAAGGTTCATCATTATCATCTGATGACTGATGTCATCATCGCAGTATTTTATGAATAAGATAGGTACCTATTATTTGTATATCTCTATTTATTTATTTATATTTATTTGTACCAGAAAGTTGTAAGAGTAAAGAGAAAAAGAAAGAAAAATTAATAAAAGAAGAAACTGAACAGGAGTGTATTTTTGACGAATAAGCGAACAAAGTACCTAGTTGTAATATTAGTATTATGAAGTTGTAAGATTCGTACTAAGAAGGTAACAAATAATTTTGAGAATAATTTTGCCACGGATTTCGGAATTGCAACACACTTACTCATCCAAACTGAGTCAAAATTTCTATTGAGATCAATCCCGTTGCTCATGTCATCGCTAACACCAGATGTAGCACAAGAAGTGAAGTTCCTAGTGCTTCTGTTTTTCCTCCACATTCTGTTCTGTAAGAATTAATGAGTTAATTCGTCAAGAAACTGCATGTGCCGTTTGGTAGAGTGAAAATTTCTTGTAAGTTTTTGTGATAATATGATCATCATCAACCTATTGCCAGTTCACTACTGAGAATGTATCTCCTCTTAGATTGAGAAGAGTTTGCCCATAGTCCTACCGATTGGCAGACTCCCACACAGCTTTCTGGATGCAGGTTTCCTCACGATGTTTTTCTTCGCCGTTATAGCAAGTGATATAATCTTAAAACGCATATGGGTTGGCAGACTTTACGCACCTTTGAAAACATCAATCGAGAATTCTCAGGCATGCAAGTAGGTTTCCTCGCGATGCTTTCCCATCATACACTACATACATAATAAAAATTAGGTAATACTTACAGTAGTAAATGTATAGTTATATCCATCAGGATTGACTACAGGGAAGATATGCCATTCAAAATTTTCAGCCAATTCTCTTATTTCACGATCACTACTTGTCAAGAACTCTTTTATAATCCATGTTATTGTTGCTGTTGTAATCCATTCTCTAGCATGAAGAGCACCTTCCAACATTCCAATCAAAGTACTATTCGTCCTTGGTCTATATCTTATTATAATTCCTTTAATATCCTTATCTTCAAATGATTTGCCCATGACAATTGGGGTCACAATTGTCGGATAAGTTTTAACTACTTCATCCAGCCACTGGTTAATGTCATCAATGGTGTAATATTGATTCCAGTTCATACCAAGGAAAGTTTCACTTGATGCTGAACTCCGTTGTGTTGGTATCATTTGTTTGTCTATTGCTCTAAAATTGTAATTAATTAATAATTTAAAAAAAATAAAAAAAATGACTGCCCTGCCAAAAATGACCTAAAAAGACCCTACAGCCACTATCCATAATGATTTTTATCAAAAGTTAGCTAATATTGCTCGAGACGAGCGATGTAACAATTGTAACGATACTCAATACATACAAATCAATTCAGGGAATTAAAAGTTATGGTGGAATAAAGAAACTCACATAATATGTACACCCTGAAAATATTACACTCCTTTTTTTGGCAGTAGTGTTATAAACTTGTTACAAATGCATTTCATCTGTATATACAAATTGATTAACTGACTGACTGACTGGCTGATCAAGCAACCTACAGCTCAAATATATATATGCTACCTGAGACAACTGAGACATTTAGCTGTATAAAAAGGCACGTTGTACTACTGGTGTACTAACTTCGTGAACTGCCTCAACACAGGTTAATGAAATTTTCTGGATTTGTAAGCCAAGATGCTATCTATTTTGTTTATCAAAATAAGTACAAAACTTAATATTTCAATTACTTATCAACAACTTACATAGAATTCTTTAGTTTATTTCTTACCCTTGTAGATCTTTTATGAGTTCCTCCGTTTCCATGCTGGATTTATCAATAAGATCATTAAACCTTTTTCTATTGTCTTTCAGCACCATAATTCTTGCTTCATAATTAATATAAAATTGGTCGTCCCAAAATTCTCCTACTCTTTTCGTCCTTATTTCATCAAGTATAGCAACATCGTCATTTGTTTTGGGCGTTACTTTAAAAACACTATAACCTTCATAGCTTCTCTTTTCTGCAATAGCTACAGTGATAGTTAAAACAGCGAATATTACACTAAAATTCATTATGAATTAAATTATTTGTAGCCAAATTCCATTAACCGAACACATTACAGTAACGATGCCATATTTTATGAATATGGAGCAATCTAATCAGTAATATTCGATAGCGATTATACAGGGTGTAATAAGAACGTTAGCAAAACCTTTATTACAATACTACCTAAATACAATCCAATGCCAATAATTTGCCTTATATTTCTAGCTTTGATGATTTAGTATTTTTCAAACCCGCAATGTATAGCATACAACTCGCGATTAATGCCCCAGCTATCACGAGGCATTGACCCCCGGCATCTATTATGCAACATTCGTTAATCTCTCGCGTCAGTCAGATGTTTTATTTGCAATACATTGCGACTTTTAACAATACAGAATTATTATTCTTCGCATTTTTTCGTGGTAATCCCTAATGATTCAGGACTATCACCTGTATATTTTGTTTATGCTAGCGTTCTGGTTGCACCCTGTATGAATTCCGTAATGTACTTATGTGGCACATGAATTTTTGTTAGCAGCGATAGTAGAAAATAAATTTTGATAAAGGTAGAGTGCAATGTTATTAACACGAAATACCTAGTTGGTGCAAAAAATAACTAATGTATCGTAATAGCTGTAGATAAGGCCAAGATACCCAATCAAAACACAAAATCTTAAAAGATACTCTTTTAATATAATGCAACTGCATTTATTAGTAAACAACTTAACTAAATTTTATTAAGTTACATACATACATATTTTAGGATCGGTTTATTTATTTGTTTAGATAGTATTAAAAACTTGAAACAAAACAAAGGCAACCATTAAAAGGGCGTACATGAGGAAGCGTCTCTTGAAGAAATTTTATTAGTTAAAGTTAACAGGGCTCTCTCCGTCACTTACTCCATACAATCGTGGCCCCAATTTTGAGAAGAACCAGCAAGGAACTCGGCGGTTGCTCTTTTCTACGCTGACGCTACGGAGTTGATGTAGTGAGCGTATGTCCATAGAAATCCGTATACCTACTAAAGAATACTAACCGCACAGGGTGAGGCTGTGCAGGTTGGGTGTCGGGTGGATCTACTGAGCTATGACCTTTAAAAGAATACTAGCTGATGCCCGCGACTTCATTCCCATGGATATAGGGTTTTAAAAATCCCGTGGGAACTCATTGATTTTACGGGATAAAATAATAATAATATGTCCAAATCTGTCCAGTAGTATTTGCGTGAAAGAGTAACAAACATACATACATCCATACATACAAACTTTCGCGTTTATAATATTAGTAGGATTTCGACTTTACTGTCGACCTCAGAGATCCAAGTCGCTAAATTAAGTTTCCCCACTAGGGCGATAAAAACTCCAAAACGTCCTATAATTGCTTTGAAATTGTCATTTCTAATTCATTCATAATTCAAACCACAATTTTATGCTGATTTTATTGCTATTCGTTCAAATTATGCGCCATTTTGTTCCGAATTTATTGCGGCCCCATAATAGACCTATCAAGAATTAATCGTTTGTTCTATGCGTTTATTATACAGGTATCTAAATAATGAGTCTTCTAGAAAATTATATAAGCCTACCTTTAATTGCGTTTAGCATAGCGTAATTGACTTGCTTTATGTTATTTAGTTTACTTTCAGTTCATATTCTGGCGTGAATTGGTGAGAAATGGAATGCATAGCCCTTAGGTACTTATATTTCTTGGACTCAAACCTATATTTGTGAAAGAATCCGGCTTTACTCACGTGTTTAGTCGACGTAAGACACTTCCAGGACCACAAACCAGATTTGATTTCAATTTTTTTTATTTTAGTACTCGCAGATTTGATTTTTTTTAAACTTCTTCATTTATTTATTTTTATTACTGTGATTGTGTAAAATATTGCATGCCGTAAGGCTAAATTTGGCTGTACTTATTATAAGCTTAGATTAAGACCAATGTTATGCATAACCTAAATTTGCAATAAATTGATTAATTGATTGGATTGATTGATTGAAACAAACATTGAGACCACTACTGAGGGGGAAAATATTCAAAATATACTTTCACTAAACCTTAGATAGATAGGTATAATTAAAAACATTACAGAAAATACCATCAACATAAAATCCGTGTTATTTTCACGCTTTTTAGTACCGAAAAGTGCAAATAGAAAAGCGAGATTGTGAAATTTTTTACAAACCTTAAAACCTAGTTGTGAAAATTCTAATAACACTAAACAATGATAAGCCCTTTCATAAATGTTTAGTGTCCATTACGCGGTGATCCCAGATAATAGAGTTATCACATTCCTAGAGACAGTAATGTCCTCACCTTGACTGGTGTAAACGTAGCTGTACGTTTTGTTCGTCAGTATAACTTGACCAGATGGTCTACCACCGTAGTGTAATACCTATCTACAGTGGATCGCTATAACCTCCTAACAAAAATACACAATTGTTAATTTGTATGAATATAGGTAACTGATTTGTGTATTTTAGCCGAATGATGAGTATTTTAAGCGACCCGAGACTGTCAGTCACTTGGAAGTGCATTTGATCAACACATTATAGCTTTCAAACTTTGGCGTATTTACCATGTTGATATTGATAGTAATACTCTCTTCTCATTCAGAAAAGACACCCATGAATGATAAAATCTTCATCAAGTCTAATTTTAATAAAAAATTAAAAAGACTACCAGGGAAAAAGGTTTAATAACTTTATCATTTTTTATTACATTTAAGCTATTTCTTTGCAATTAGATATTAGCCATGGTTGCTTTTTGATGCCTGTTGTATGGATCTTACTTCTCTTGGTACATATAACTCAATGTCCCGGAGTATTTTCAGTTGTAATCCTGAAAACAGTGTGTTTTAATGACCCTGTTTATAATTAGAAACCCATTTTCGCCCATTTTGCCCCGTACTTTTAGTAATGGAAAGATTTATATGAAGATAATAGAATATTTTTGCATAAATCTTTTATTACACCTGCATTTTTTAAAAGCTTTTTATTAGTTTGAATTTTGACGTACCTATGTAGTCATTTTGTGGAAAATGATAAAAACCATAGACTATATACCTATATTACTTCGTAACTGATTTTTCTATGCAATGCATAAAGGGCTTTTGATCTCTTGATTGCGTTTTAGAAGTTTAATTTTTTCACAGCTCTAAGGGATTGTAGACCTGAGTATTTCATATGTTCCTGAAGAAAGGGTCCTTGACAGACAGACAGAGGGTTCTTTTTTCCCTAGGAAGTACACAACTCATAAAAACCTTTTAATTATATAGCTTATATTTTTTTTTACGGTCTTTGTCGGTTTAATAGTTACATTATCATTAATAACTGATTTATATGTTACTCTAAAATCCGACAGTGGTTTACCGACAAAATTAATGATCCGGCAACCAAAATTAATTCCCCAATTTAATGCCCCATATTTCAACAGGGAAATTAATATGATAGTGTTGAATATTATAATTAGTATGACAATCAATTAATACTTTGATTTTGATGCGAATTGTGTTACTTCAGTTGTAAGAACATGTGGAGTACAAGAAATAGCATTCTTCCCTTTACTTGTGCTATAAGAAATTTCTACCTGCTAAATTTCATGATTCTACGTTAGCAGGAAGTATCATATAGGTATTGATTCCCTTAACGGGACTTGACTCTTAACAGACACGACAGACAGACAGACAACGAAGTGATCCTACGAGGGTTCCTTTTTCCTATTGCAGTACGAAACCCTAAAAACAAAAAAAAATAGCTTTACGTAAAAAAAAAAAACATTATTATAAGAAGGATATGATACTTACATCAGTCATACTAACAACAAAGAAAATAAGGACCATAATAATATTGTAAAGGGCATATCTACTTAGGAACGTCATTACCGCCTCTGAAAAGAAGGCGAGAAGTTAAAAAGGAAAAATAGAATATTGTTTGGAATAAATAGGCATGAGAGTTAAATTAAGGGATGCAAAATTGGCATTTGGGGGAATGGTTATTGTTGGGCGTCAGATAATGTTAATACTTTTTTAAGGAATGTGTAAGAAAGGTATTGGAGGGGTCTCTCCGTCACTCACTCCATACAAACGTAGTTCCCATTTCATTTGAATATTAAGCAACCAAAGTCCATGAAATTTTGCAGACATATTCTAGAAACTAATATCTATGCCTGTGGTTTTCCAGATTTCTGTTAAAATATTCGGTTTCAAAGTTACGCGGTCTTAAAAATTCACATACAAGTCTTTGAGCTTCTGTAATTTTGAAACTACATATTTTTAGAAAAATCTAAAACACCCCAGGCACAGATATTAGTTTCTATATGTCTGCAAAATTTCGTGGACTTTGGTTGCTTAGTATTCAAATGAATTGGAACTACGATTGTATGGAGTAAGTGACGGAGAGAGCCCTGTTAACATGAAAATGTACACTCAAGGAATGGGTATAATAAATGTACTTACATACAATATAATGTAATAAACAAGCAAACTCCTTAACTTTATTAATAAAATAACATTTAAGTATTTCAAAACAATCATTCGGTACAATGTAGAAAAGTCCTTAAATTATATCGAACAAACCACAACACAGATTATAATAGGGAGATTATGAAGCAGAAACCAATAAATTCACCTTTACAATAGTGTAGAGTCCGTTTAATATTTTCCCTTTTCGCAATACCACTTGTATAGGCATTTTGTCTTTTGTTTAGTGATGCGCTACTTATTGGCTTACTTATTACTGTCGATATTTTTGTCAAACATATTTTAATTGGACAAATATATTTTGCACTAAATCAAATGCAGATCGTTTTAGTAACTTTGTTGATTAATTTAAGCTTTAAAATATGATAATATGTATATAGTTAAGTATTAGCTAAGTATACTTAAGTATATAATATATTAGTTAAGTTATAGTAGCTATTGCAACAATGTGCGTATCTATTTGTCTATTTGTTACCTTTTCACCACCATTTATGCAATTTTGACAAAATTGGGTACAGAGTTAGCTTTCATCCTGGAGACGGGCAATTATGTATACGTACTTTTTATCCTGAAAAATCAAAAACTGCAAAATAAAAAAATTATCTTAGGTTTTTAGTTAGATTAGTTTAGCTTAGATATCAAATTAATGTAGAGGAAGGCACAATGATGATACCTAGCTGTAGTAACATTTAGAAATCCAATACTTGCAATGGTACTTTAAATAATAATAATTCTTGATTAAAACTTTACTCGTTTAAATACGAAAATAATTATTTCCATAAAATTGAAACAATAGCGGCGTACCGCCAACCCGTTGAGCCCATCCCTAAAGAGCGATAAGGAGGTAGACGGTGAAACAAAAGCGCTATCGACGCGATTTTCAACAATATCCGAGCGGCGTAAATCACGCACGTCGGCCGTATTGTTTATTTCCAGCGGCGCTTGTTCTTTTTTAAAAGAGATTTTATCGACAACCGTGATATTGTGTTGGCCACACTACGGTGCACCTGTTTAAATATAATTGAGCTTTGTATATCTTATTTGAGCTAATTTCATCCATAACTACTAATCCATACTAATATTATAAATGCGAAAGTGTGTCTGTCTGTCTGTCTGCTACCTTTTCACGGCCCAACAGTTTAACCGATTTTGACGAAAGGTATAGAGTAAGCTTATATCTCGGGGATGGACATAGGCTACTTTTTATCCCGGAAAATCAAACAGTTTTCATGGGATCTTTAAAAGCCGAAATCCACGCAGATGAAGTTGCGGGCATCCTCTAGTGTATATTATAAATTCGAAAGCGTGTCTGTCTGCTAGCGTGTCACGACCCATCCATTTAACCAATTTTGACGAAACTTCGTACAGTTATAACTTGCATCCTGGAGAAGGACTTGAGCTTGACTCTTGTCCCGGAAAAAAACGATTCTTAAAAACCACAAAAACTTTAGCATTCAAAAGAAAGCGAAATTACGTTTGTTTGGAGTGCAATCGCAATAATAGAGACGTCAGTTAGTATTAATGAATTAAAAGTGTAACAAAGTTCACTAAACCCACAACTACAAAGGGGCAATTTATTTACGACCGTAGTATAAAAATAAACTATCAACTTAAAGGTTTTCACTCCATAAAAACCTTATTACAAAATAATGACCGCATTAATAAGAACTTAGTAGTCTTAAAAGCTGTGAAATATCACGGCGATATCTAAGATTTGGAGATTATTGCTCCGAATAACACTTCAATATCGGTGGCTATGAAAGTAGCGATTTAAAACTGCTTCACTAAATGGATATCTTGTGCGAAATATACAAATAATTATAGACGACTGAATCTAAGTTCAATAAAATACTCTTAATTATTATTTTGGTATTAATACCTTCTTCTTTTCTTCTTCGACTTAGGTGGAGTCCGCTTTCCTACATTTTCCCGCCCCAACGTAAAATTATCACTTTTATGGGTGGCATAGACACTAAGCATAAATAATGCTAAAATAAGATGAGATAGGATAATTTGTTAGACTCTTTTCACAGTGTAAAATAAATTAACATCTCATTGAAACACAGTATCGACGCACTAATGCTCTATAAAAATACTTTTGAAAATGCTCCAAGTATAGTGACACCGTTGTTTGCTCCGCAGGCGCCCCGGTTTTGGTTTTAGAAACGTATTTTTAAGTCAAAAATACATTATTGAGCTCCATAATAAATAAGGAAAATAGGTTACATTGATTGTAGTGGCCTGCTTTAGTGGCCACTAAACTAAATCGCTGTCTTGATAGCCGTACATAGATCCTATAACTTGATCTATGCTTGATCTAACGCGGCCGCACGCACCCCGGTCGAAATTCGAAGATATCGTCATGATACATTAGAAACGCAATTGTCTAGTTAATTACATACGATCGCTTTTGCAGTGGCCACAAAAATACCTTATAAATAAACGTTGTATTAGCGGCCACATAAAGATCTCAATATTGAATCGCTATCTTAATGGCCGTACATAGATCCTACAACTTGATCGATGCTTGATCTAACGCGGCCGCACGCACCCTGGTCAAGATACGAAGATACCGTCACGTCATACATTAGAAACGCAATTGTCGAGTCAAATTACAAGACTGACAGGTAGACAGTATCATTCGCTCTGGTGGCTCCGAGGGTTTTTGTGACTGTCAAACTTTTTTGAGCTATTTTTTAGGGTTTCGTACCTCAAAAGAAAAAGAAACACTTAAGTATAGGATGATTTCGTTGTCTTTATGTATGTCTAGCAATATCCTTTTTCTCAAGAAGGCGTGGGGGGGGGGGGGGGGGGGGTTACCGAATTCAAATTTTAATGTATTTTCCCGTTGAACTAAAATCATGGGCAAGAAGTAGGTAAAGTCTCACAATAGAAGAAAAAAAATCGAAAATCGTATTTGTAGTTATATCACATAAAAAAATTGCTATAACAATCTTTGAATATAGTAGCACAAAATACTCACACATATCCTTTCAAGGCCACGGAACCAACGGTGCGCGAAACCGACTCGCATTTGGCCAGCTTTTTTTGTTTAGCATTATGGTTTAAAAAAAATGATGACTTTGTATTTATGTATTAATTACTGTGTCATGTGTGGAGAACTCCCAGGCATACAGGCTTTCTTACGATGTCTAACCTTTAAATCAAATGATATTATTGTAAATTTAAATTGTTGTATTTAATTAGATTATAATAGGGCTGACATGTACTTTTAAATGTATCAAAGCCCTTAAATAAATAAAGAAAAAAAATAAGAAAAAAAAAATGATATTATTAATCGCTTGAAATACTTCTCAAAAGTGCTGAAGTGTGCCTATTTAGAAATGGGAAGAACTATTCGTGCAAGTTTGTGCAGTAGTTCGTGAATCTAGGTGTCTTAATTTTTTTCTACGCTTAGTTTTAATAAATTATGCCCTTTTCATACAATTATATAGGCAATTCGGTATGAATTCTACGGTAGGTGTCTAAGTAGGTAAACTAAATAACAGAAAAACATTCCCTAAGGTTAAAAGACTCTCGAAGTCAACACACGAACGATACATAATGTGAAAACCTTGTTAGCAATAAATAGGGGGGTCATAAATAGGCAACATTGCCTATCGATATAATATTTTTAACGCACATTGTTTCCCGGTTAATGGCGGTAGAGGTACGCGGCGGCCGGCGAAATCACAAGCTCTTCATAAATAAGATTTGATAGGGAACTTATATTGGCTACGGAAGTATGGAGGAAGAAATAATAACTTGATAAGAGCAACCCTCGAGTTTCTTGCTGGTTCTTCTCGGTGGAAACGGCATTCCGAACCAGTGGTAAATTATTTGACGATTCAAAAGCACTTGTAAAAGTTTATTTGAATAAAAATCTATTCTATTCTATTCTTGCCTTTCTACTGGGTTCCGTGCTTCAAAAGGAAAAAGTAACCCTTGTAGGATCACTTTGTTGTCTATCTGTCTGTTTGTCTCTCTGTCCGTCTGTCCTTCGTGTCTGTCAAGAAATAAGACTATAGAGTATTTCCCATTGCCATGAAATGTTACAGGTAGGTAGGTCTTATAGCACAAATAACGGAAAAATTCTAAAACCGTAGTTACATCGCTAAAATGTGTGCACGAAAAATTAATTTACTAAATCACATATAGATGGCGCAGTCTATCATTATCTTGCAGTGTTCTACATAAAAGCGTTAAGTATACGATGCTACTTAACCCTTCGTGTGCGAAACCGACTCACACTTGACCGGTTTTTTATTGATTTATTTATACAGTCAGACATGGCAGACAGACAGACAGACAACGTAGTGGTTAAGTATAGCATAAAAAAATTAAGATTCCGTCTCCACATTAGCTTTGCAGGCTAGGTAGAGTCGACCATCAAATGGACGATATGGCGCGTAAATATACCGAGCTTCACAGTAAAACCTACCGGCAACCGAAAAATACTCCCGTAGGTAGGCTTTTCTTTGTACGTTATTAAATAAACTAGTTAAGTACTTGGATACTCTGATAAGGTATAACAAATCGAAAGTGAAAATTACTCATAATTTATTTATTTGTAAGTATAAAAATCGGTCAGCATAATTAAATATTAAGAAAAATTACTAAGCAAGGGAAAGTTAGGAATACCTATTTGACTATAATCTGCTATGGTAATTGAAGAGTAAAGACTGTTGACCAACTTCATGTTCCTATCACACTAATCACACTAATATTATAAAGGCAAAAGTTTGTATGTGTGTGTGTGTGTGTGTGTGTGTGTGTGTGTGTGTGTGTGTATGTTTGTTACTCCTTCACGCAAAAACTACAGGACGGATTGGGCTGAAATTTAAAATGGAGAAAGATTATACCCTGGATTAGCACATAGGCTACTTTTTATCCCGGAAAATATAAGAGTTCCCACGGAAATTTTAAAAAACCTGCATCCACGCGAATGAAGTCGCGGGCATCAGCTAGTATTCAATACATGTAATCTATCTATGTGATCTATAATTGATCGATGTTTCAAATCCTAATTAAAAACTGTTCATAATAACTGTTCATATAAGATAATAACTCTATGATAAATAGGTAAGTACATAGAAATTTCAAAAATGAAGACAACTCAAAGAGCGCTCGAACGCCAAGGGTTTGAAATTGGAAGCCATAAAGGCGCGAAGCGACCGGAAGTCAGACGAGGCTCCATCAGATCCGTATCACAGATGCCACGGATTCATTTCCGCTACACTTGCATTTGAATTTAGAATACCATTCGTTGAGAACTAAACTAGCGGCACGCTATGATGGCCGGTTTGACGTTTGTCCGCTCATGAAGTTCCGTATTAATTGATAACGACTTTGAAGGAAATAATTGTATTACTTTATTGACGATAGTGATGTGCAGAGATTCATAAATTTTATCGAATGTAGTTTTAGGTTTAGGACTCAAAATTTATTTATTAAATTGATTTCTTAAATGTATACAAGTGTAGAAAAATCAGTTTGCACCATTTAAGGGGTGAATGTACTTGTGAATATGAACAATTTTCACTATGTGGACAAACCTCTGAAATCGCAAAAAAATATCAATAAATTTTTAAAAATGGAATCTAATACGATCGTCACATAGGATCGCTGGCTAGCACAACTACTACCTCCGGCAAACTCGCGTCAATGCTCAATGCAAAACAAAGCAGTTTCGAATTGACGTTGCTTCGAAAAGTATAAACTGTCAGTGCAATGCGATTGTGATATAGTTTTGACCTGGCTTTGGATTTCAAATATTGATACTGCATTACTGTTGACCCTTGCTCGTTAATTTGGACTCTGTTCAAGCCCTTTGTTGTGGATTTCGTCGATATGACCGAACGTACGCAGAGAACTGTTCTAAATAGTCAGACACGTGAGTTCGTAATACGCCTTCGTAACTATTTCGATCGTGAAGCTCAAAATGGAGGGCCAATTTTACCTATAACGTCAGTGGTTGAACGCGTAGCTGATGCGCTTAATATTGGACAACGAACTGTTAGACGGATAACTAAAAAAAAATATGGCGAGACTGGCACAGAAGAAAATAAACTTCACACACCAAAAAAGAGAAAACGAGCAAAACCAGTCGTAGGCATCGATAGCTTTGATGCCGATGCTATCCGAAGACATGTTTACGGCTACTATTTACAGAAGGAGTATCCAACAAGAAAAAAGTTGGTGCATTCACTGAAGGAAGCTGGATTATTCTTCGGTGGGGAAAGTTCTTTAACGAAGATTTTGAAGACCATTGGATTTCGATACAAAAAATGTAACAAACGCAAAATATTGATGGAAAGATTTGATATAGCGATGGCAAGGTATACTTTTTTACGGCAAGTGAAAGAAATCAAAAATTGGCAAAATGTTGTATTCTTGGATGAAACATGGCTTAATGCTAACCATACTGTAGGCCGTTCTTGGAACGATGACACAGCAGCATCTACTTCCAAAGTTCCTGTAGGAAAAGGATCGCGACTTATAATTTGTCACGCCGGAACCATCAACGGGTTTGTCGAAGGTTCTCTCATGGCTTTTGCGTCAAAAACCACTGGAGACTATCATGAAGACATGAATGGAGAAAAGTTTACTGAATGGTTTACCTCAATGTTGTGTAGCCTCCCTGAACCATCTATTATAATTATGGACAACGCCCCATACCACTCGATGCAAATTGACAAGCCACCTGCCCAATCCCAAAAGAAAGCTGATATCGTCGCATGGCTTCGTAAAAATGGCGTAGATGCAAACATGAATATGTTAAAAGCGGAATTAGTACGTCTTTTAAAAGAAAACAAACCAACCAAGATCCGATACGTCATTGACGAAATAGCATTAGAACATGGGCACAGAGTTATACGGTTACCGCCTTACCATTGTGAGTATAATGCGATTGAGTTGGTGTGGGCTCAAATTAAGGGATATGCTGCAAGACACAATACAGAACCCCCATTTACCACAAAAAAAATGCTAAAATTATTAGAAGAAGCTTGTGAACATGTGACTAAAGGAGACTGGGAAAAGGTTGTGAATAGAACTGTTAAATTAATAAGGGAAGATTATGAAAGAGATGTGAAAATAGATAATATTATAGAAAACGAACATATAATTATTAATGTATGTGATGATAGCAGTGACGACAGTGAAAATAGTAGTATGGACGAATCTGATTAATTATGGCCTTTTGTGGCACCTTTTTTGGTATCTTTTGTATTCATATGTTTCTTGTGTGCATATAAAGTATGTATATTCATTTTCGTTCAAATATTCAGTTCGTTCAAATAAATTAAATAAACATATACATTTTTGTTTTATTAAACCTATTTAATCAGGTACAAAAACAAAACTTAATTGTTTTTTGTTCGAGAATAAATTGACATTCCACATCACTATTGTAATGTGTCAAACCGGCCATCATAGCGTGCCGCTAGTGTAGGTCACATAAGATTCTAGTTGTACTTAGTCGTAAGGATTTTCATTAATTTCATTTTATTCCACATTATTTATAGGTCTATGTTCACAAATTCTTATTATCTCGCGGGCATCATGTAGTTATTAATAAATTCATCGAACTAATCAATAAACCGACCACAAACAGTCGCGTAAAAAGCCCACTTTGTATTCGAAATGTCATTTGTTTTCAATTTATTATGAGCAAAACGACCCGCCTCGTTAGCACTGTGCTGGTAATTTGATTACTGAAAAACACTGCGGGAAAATTAACCACAGTTACTGCATGGTTACTGCCAATATTTTTACCATAGCTAGCAGAATAAATAATTACTAAACAAGGAACCAAAAGCTTAATCTATACTAATATTATAAATGCTAAAGTTTTTCTGTCTGTCTGTCTGCTACGTTTTCACGGCCAAACCGCTGAACCGATTTTAATGTACAGGTACAGACTTGGGATACATCCCGGGGAAGGACATAGGCTACTTTTTATCCCGGAAAATCAAAGAGTTCCTACCAAAAACCGAAATCCACGCGGGCAAAGCCGCGGGCATCCTCTAGTTTGTTATAATCCGCTAAAACAGACAAATCTGTACGGTGCAACATGCAGCATGCGATATGCACCGCCCGCCCTCCCACTGCTAAACATGCAGGAAAAGCCAGTCACCAAGCAAGCAATACGCACCACCACCTCGCAGCACCACACAAATCCCAAAACCACTCGACACACGTTTCGCCCCGACACCGGAGCATCCTCAGGACATGTAGACCCTCTTTTTGGGTCGGTGGTTAAAAAACGATGGCTAGAATTGATACCTCGACTTTTCTAGACTATTTTCTACGAATAGAAGTCTCACTGTCATTGTGACAGAAGAGGAAATTTAATACAGCGTCTGTCCATCCGAGGCGGGTGCCTCAGTTAAAACGAAATATTGGAAATAATAATTGAATTCCACTTCTTTGACTTATTGCACGCTTTGTTACCGAGATGTGTTGAGAGCTAGTAGTCAATTTTGAGGAGGTGTTTTATACAACTTGAAAGATTTGTAGCTCAATGGTTAGGCAACGAACTAAATTTCGAAAGGTCAGCGTCTTAAGCCCCATTCGTTACAATGTTGTTGTACCTACTTTTAGCACAAGCTTTTTGCTTAGTCGGAGGGGAAGGAGATAAGTCATAACTTACATACTATAGCTAATGTTCTTTTAGAAAATTAAGTATAAAAATGTTTTTATGGTGGCTTTTTACTTTGACTGATTATTATTATAGTTAACAAGATCTGCTATGTTGGTCTGTGGCCACAATTTTTGGACTCATTTAGGTACCTACTATACTGCAAAACTTTAAGAATTTTCAGTTTAACTCAGGTGAACGATGTCTACGGCACCTTTTTACAAGCATCTCCTCAAAATTGCCTACGAGCTCTCGGGTTATACTGGCAGTCCGCTCAGAATTCATTTTTGAGTTAAATCGAGCGTGCTCTTTATTTGCAATGTAGGTAATTGGTAATATCGCTGTCGAGTCCTTTTGAGAGTAATTCTGCGGGTTTCTAAATACCGAACTCCATTGATACTCGAGTGATTGTGATGTCAATTCAGTAAAAGTGTATGAATGTGGTTCAATTTTTAACCCCCGACCCAAAAAAAGGGGTGTTATAAGTTTGACGTGTGTATCTGTGTATCTGTCTGTGGCATCGTAGATCCTAAACTAATGAACCGATTTTAATTTAGTTTTTTTTTGTTTGAAAGGTGGCTTGATCGAGACTGTTCTTAGCTATAATGAAAGAAAATCGGTTCAGCCGTTTGAAAGTTATCAGCTCTTTTCTAGTAACTGTAACCTTCACTTGTTGGGGGTGCTATAAATTTTTAATTTACACTTGTGTGCATCTAAACCTAAAGGGTTTATAGAATGTATGTCGAATCAATCCATTCTTAGGGTTTTATACCCGAAGGGTACTAACGGGACCTTATTGCTGAGCCTCCGCTGTCCATCCATCTGTCCGTCCGTCCGTCTGTCTGTCAGCGGGCTGTACTTCATAAAACGTACCTAATAGCTGAGAGTTCAAATTTTCAAATTATGTAATTTCTGTTGCCGCTATAACACTAAATAATAATAATCAAGATGGCGAATTTCAAAATAGTCACGATGGAAATTAAAAAAAAAATAAGCCGCGGCACTTATCTACGCAACGTTTATTGATCTCTAATTTCAGTCAAACGTTTTATTTGCAATACATTGCGAACTTTTGGAAAATACAGAATTTTTATTTATTTTTTCGCGTCTTTTTGTGCTACTATTTATATCAGTTATCATCAGTACTGTCACCTATCTTCGTTTTTACTAGAGTTCTACTAACATCCTGTATTATCTAGAAGTTCAAGATTAATTTACACAAGACGTGTCCCTGGGAAATGCAAAACTTCCTAATTGGTAAAGTTCTGGTACTAGTGGTTTAGATCAGCCCTAACTAGAACTCTAACAATCGGTTCGATCGATATAACGATGAAGTCCATACTCTTATTACCATTTCCCGGCTTAACTTACAATCTGATCCCCTTTTCAAGGAAAGATAAGTAACAAGTGGGAAATAGTTCTTTATGATTATAAATCCATACTTATATTAAAAATGCGAAAGTGTGTCTGGTTGTCTTATTCTATATTTGTCTGTCTCCCTATCTGTCTGTTTGTCGGTCAGTTATCTTTTCACGGCCCATCCGTCGAATTTATTTTAGTGAAAGTTGCGGGAAGAAAGGGACGAAGTTGCGTACATTATCTAGTACTTACCTACTATTAGGTATGCTACTATAATAAAACAACTTGTCCAACTATCTAACTGATTTATCAACCACAACCTACATTGCTGAGGTTAAAATCTTGTGACAGAAGGTATTTTATAACGTAGGCGCTCATAAGGAAAAGTTTTTTGAAAATTCCAGCTGATGATGGTTTTGTAGTATCAAAATTAATCGCACATTTTAGCTTAAAAAGAAAGAAAGACCAGAAAATCAAGATTTAAAACATAGGTACCTACTTTACTCAAAATAATTTTCTGCGATCCGTTTTCAATCCTGCAAGCAATCAATGACAAACTTCGAATGTCGATTCACAAAAGCAGATTTTCGAGGGCCAAACGAAACGCCAATCCACGTCCTTTTATTTCTAACACGGACATTGAATTCGTTCTAGGCTGAAACCTAGCCCGAATTGGATGGCAGGCTTCGACGCCTACCAGCCTTTATCTGGCTTTTGTACGAAAATTCTAAAAATTCTTTATTTAGTTAGTACCACAGGAAAAATACAAAGCAATCTATCTAATACACTTTTGATAATATCTTCAAAACAAGAGTAAATAGGTATCTTCTAGGCAAGCACGCTCCAACCTAGGCCTCATCATTGCTTTTTTAAGCATGATTTTCATCAAGTGAAAGCGTGTCAATTAAAGCAAAAAAAAAAAAACTTTAACTGGATGATTTATGTACTACATTACCTATAGATTACAAGTTTATATAGTATCAATTAATGAAAGTCTAGCATTGTTATTAGTCTTAAATACTTGTTTGGTTAAAGATTCATTTAAACATTTTGTTTAAATGAATCCTTTTGTTTGTTTGTCTGTTTGAAAAGGATTCTTTTCGATATTAGAAATACTAAAACAGTGGGGGAAATCCACTAAATCTTAGTGGGGTTTTCACACCCAAGTCCACATGATATTCATTATTATTTAAACTACTTTATTTGTTAAAAGTTAAAATACGATTTAGAAAGAATAAATTTTCGCAAAGCTGTGGTAAATTAAATAAATGACCAAAAAAAGTTTCGCTTCACAACCCCATTTTGATTTTACAAATGTGAACACAGAGGAATAATGTTCGGATTGGTTTTGGGTTTTGTTTTCATTTGGTTTGCTGTAATTTTGTATTAAAATTGAATTTATGTTTCATTTCAAACATTGAATTAATTTAGTTTTCAGTGTTAACAAGTGTAAATTAAAAATTTATAAAACCCCCGACAAGTGAAGGTTACAGTAACTAGAAAAGATCTGATAACTTTCAAACGGCTGAACCGATTTTCTTGGATTATAGCTAAGAACACTCTCTCGATCAAGCCATTTTTCAAACAAAAAAAAACTAAATTAAAATCGGTTTATTAGTTTAGGCGCTACGATGCCACAGACAGATACACAGATACACACGTCAAACTTATAACACCCCTCTTTTTGGGTCGGGGGTTAAAAATAATTGATAATATTTGTTTGCGATTGTTTTAGGCCTTACGATCGCCTCCAGTCTATCGTGGCCATAGCGTCTGAAATAGCTCAAGATTCTATACATAACAGCAAGATATTGTGTAAGTAGTATGTAAACAACGTAAATCAATGTTTGGTATTGTGTTTATTTTGCAAATAAATATTTTTTAGCAAACTAGTCATTTGAAATTATTTTATTATGTCAAGTTTGCCTTAAGAGGGCTCTCTCCGTCACTCGTTTCATACAATCGTAGTTTCAATTTCATTTGAATATTAAGCACACATAAATTGATTATAAAACCACAGACATAGATATTAGTTTCTAGAATATGTCTGCAAAATTTCATGGACTTTGGTTGCTTAATATTCAAATGAAATTGGAACTACGATTGTATGAAACGAGTGACGGAGAGAGCCCTCTTAAAACCAAGTTTCGCAATTTTGTAATGTCTTACGAGATTTATTTACCTCAAAATTTGGTTTTAACTAGAGATCTTTTAAAGATCACAGCTTTGAAAATAAATAACTAAGCCTCCGCTGTCCGTCCGTCTGTCTGCTGTCAGCCGGCTATATCTTTTACTGAACCGTAAATTTTCACAGAGTGTTTTTTCTATTGCCTCTATAATAACAAAAATAATAAAAAACCCAAAATGGCTAACTCCAAAAAAAAAATTACTTAGAGTTATGTTTTGTAGGATGGTACGGGACCCTTTGTGTGAGAATCCGACTCGCACTTGCCCGGTTTTTTTAAACTCTCAAACAAAAATGATGTTAGCACTCAAAGGATTGCTCTAAGCAAATACGTCGCTAATGGCTCGTAACATGAATAATATTGTCGACTGTCAGCTCACGTAGCATCGGAAACCACCGGCGCAGCCGCTATAGTTAGGGATGTGAACAGATTATATCGATATATGGAAAAATCTTTAATTTTCACACACTACATAGTACTAGACAAGTACTAAGTAGTACCTAAATACTAAAATTCAAACAATTATTTTTGTGATATATTGTAAATGCGATGTGTGTGTCATTCAATCATATCACAACGGAGCAATGGATTGAAGTGGTTTCTTGAATTGGTTGGGATATAATTGAAAAAGTAAAGAGTGTGACATAAACTCTCATTTTATCTCGAAAAACCAAAGAATTCTCACGGGGTTTTTGAAAACCTAAATATTATACGCGGATAAAGTCGCGGGTACAGCTAGTTACATATAACAGCCATGATATACAGCACAAATAATTTGATGTAAAGACTTGAGATGCGGCACTAGAAAGTTTTCTCTAAATATTAACCTAAGTATAAGAATTTTTCCGGTGGAATTTTAATAAGTTAAATCCACGCAGGCGAAATCGCGGGCAGTAGCTATAGTGTTCAATAAAGGTACAAAGTGATATGAAGAATGTAGTAAAGTACTTAATATTAAATTGCAAATTGCATAAGAATTTGCTTCTGTATATTAAAGTCATTTTGTCTCCATACATAGGTATTACCTATTTAAGAGTGGTTAACGGCCACCAAGTTTAACAGGGCTCTCTCCGTCACTCGCTTCATACAATCTCGTAGTTCCAATTTCATTTGAATATTAAGCAACCAAAGTCCATGAAATTTTGCAGACATATTCTAGAAACTAATATCTGTGTCTGTGGTGTTTTAGATTTTTCTAAAAAATAAAAGTTTTAAAATTACAAGGGCTCAAAGATTTGTATGTAAATTTTTAAGACCGCGTAACTTTGAAACCGAATATTTTAACAGAAATCTGGAAAACCACAGACATAGATATTAGTTTCTAGAATATGTCTGCAAAATTTCATGGACTTTGGTTGCTTAATATTCAAATGATATTGGAACTACGTTTGTATGAAGCGAGTGACGGAGAGACCCCTCTTAAACGAGGTAGTAAACTCTCATTTAATTTCCCTTGAGCTGACACACTGTTTATGGCATCGTAAAATATCACACGTAATAGTTTACTTTCATAAAATTATTATGAAAGGTGCCATGGATTACAAAAAATAAAAAACATGAAATATCCTATCTTACTCTAATAATAACTATACATGCGAAAGCACTTTTATAGATTTATCAATTCAATTACGGTGCAACGAGCAACAGATCAATGTGATTTTTCTCGTATATCTACATAGTTAAAAAGTTAGAGAGAAACATAAAAAAAATTAAAGAGTTTTCACGGGATTCTTTAACAACCTAAATCCACGCTGAAGAAGCCGCGGGCATTATCTAGTGCAAAATATTAATACTTACTCATTTTTTCAATATATCGATACTTTTACACATCCCTAGTTATACTTAAAGCGCAAGACGGCAAGCCACAGATGTTCGGAATAAATTGTCCACAAAGCATATTTAATAATAAACAAATAGTTTTTAAATGCGAGAGATAAACAGTAGGTACGGCACGGCAATTTAAAAATATAACTTAGCTTTTATATTTCGCAAAGCATAGTTTAGCAGCAAGAACAATCCTCATTTGTTTTTCTAGAAAATATAATAACCTTATTATGAGATCATGTTTTTGTAAAGCACTGGTTTAACATGAGAACAAAAAACTGGTAAAATGTGTAACAGATCATACTTAAGGTAGGGTTCCGTAGCAACACTATATTTCAGTTTCCTTATTTTTAAAAGAAAGACAAACCGCAATGGATTGGCCCGGCGCTTTAGACCTTCTGGAGTTGTTTGCCCTGTATGCTATCCCAGCCCGCTGACAGAAAGAGGGAAGGACGGATGGCCGAACGGACAGTAGAGGCTTAGTAATAGGGTTCCGTTGGCAACCTTCGAATACGGAACTCTAAAAATATGTCTCGATGACGCGATGACGTGCACTTCCCTGGTCATCTGCATGCAAAGCTCAAGTTTCTAGACATCAGTCAGTATATCATGCAACTTACTCGTGGTTGGTGCGTTAAATACTGGCTGCTACTCCGAGCCAGCCAGGTTGATTCTTAAATTAATATTTAACCATATGCTTTCTGGAAGAATATCTTCAACTCATTCCTCATAGCGCTGTGAGGATCGCGTTGTCTGTCTTTGTGTCAATATAAGAGTCAGAAATGTTACTCAAACAATGTAGCAAACGAGCGTTTACAACGCCTACTGTTGGATTTATAGAAGTGACAATTTATATGTATAGATTATTACAGCTATACTCAAGTATTGAGTCGACGTAAGCCCGACCCCGGATGGGTTCAAAACTAACCCATCCAGGGTCCTTTTTCATAGGGACTCGGCACGCTGGGTGTCGCGGTCAGTCGGTCAAAACGAGAAGAGTCTTGGCCATAGTCTACCGCGCTGGCATTTGCAGCTTTTCAGATTTTGAACACCTTTGAGAACATTATGGAGAACTCTCAGGCATGCAGGATTCCACACGATGTTTTCCTTCACCGTTTAATAAATGATATTTAATTTCTTAAAACACACAACTCCGAAAAGTTAGATGTGATACCCCGGACCTTCGGAGTAGAAGGCAAATGTCTTAAACACTCGGCTCGGCTTGAACATTCGATATATTTTTTAAATAAAAATAGCGAGCAAACGAGCGAGCAGGGATATATTAGAGTAGATATGACGTACATAGTTTTATTTTGAAAATGCAAACGCTACAAAAACGCTCGTCTGCTTCATCCTAGTGTAACGCCCATGTCTCAGTAAGTGTAGTATAAAAAATTCATAAGGCGAAATATGGAAAAATCTTGTTGGGCGCGTTTGAAACGAATGCAAAATTCAAGGCTTTAAGTTATTTATACGGTTCTGGGATTCGGGTGGAATTAGATTTTACGAACATTTGGACCTAAAGGCTTATACGCTAATGGATCTTACTTGCCTACTCGTATGATCTAGCTTTAGCGGCTCACTGGATTAGCCTGCAATGTTTTACTGGGGCAAAAGTAAGCCACTTATGTTTCGGAAAAGGAAAATACTTTTTACGGACGCTTTTATATGCCTACGTGTATTTTTGTGATGTATTTCAATGAAAATTTGCCAAGCTTAAAATGTAAGTTTTGCCTGGGTGACCTATTTAATTTTTTTATTAGTATAGTAGTATTTACTGTTTCCACGCATATTATTTT
Organism: Maniola jurtina; assembly: GCF_905333055.1. Lineage (NCBI taxonomy): Eukaryota > Metazoa > Arthropoda > Insecta > Lepidoptera > Nymphalidae > Maniola > Maniola jurtina. The sequence continues at coordinate 10,843,215 of NC_060047.1, forward strand.
TTATTAAATAAAGAGTATAATCAGAACGCTGGCAAAACCAGATAGCTGATACTGATGATTACGGATAAGACAGCATAAAAAAAACGCGAAAAAAATAATAAATCCTGTATTTATATATTTTTTTAAATATATAATTGCAAATAAAATATCTAACTGACGTTAGAGACCAACGAACGTTGCGTATAGACCAATCGGGGTCGATCCCGCGTCGTGGGTGGGGCATCGACCCCGAGTGCACGCTATACATTGCGGGGTTGAAAAATACGAAATTACTAAAACTACAAGAAGGCAAATGGTTATTCGTGTTTAGGTAGTATAATAAGTATAATAGAGCTAAGTTTTGCTAGTATTCTGGTTACACCCTATATAAATATATGTGACGACTGAACTCGCGTGTTATTCAGAGTACCTACTTATGTCTGACTAGTTACGAACCCGAGTAGATGGCCGACTTCTTAACCACTAGGTTACCACCGTTTATAATTGCCTTTCTGCAATAGACTATTATAGCCTACATAATTTTCATTAGGTATGAAAACATGAACTCTGCTCACTATCTATTATTTGGTGAATAAACTGTGCAGATTACAATATCAAATTACCAAAAGCTAGACATAAACAAATACGAACAAAATACACGATCCGAGAACACTATTTCCTAACTGCGTTTACATTCGTAAAATCAAAATGGAGTCGTGAAGAGAAACCTATTTTGGTCATATATTGAATTTGCACCGATACTGCAGCTTAGCAAAAATATTGCCAATCGATTTTCTACCTTACCTTATTGAAGTTAAGATATACTGTACATTGAGGTTATTAGGTAGACTCGGGCGAGGGAAAATCTGTGTTTTAGTATTTCGAATATCTAAATGAACCCCTCAACGAACAAGAATTTAGGATAACGCGCATGGCTGGGTTTACGATAGGCTGAATGGTATGGTTACGATTGGAACAATTTTAGTATAATAATAGCAACCTACCTATTCTACATTTACTCCATTCTAGTCGATTTTAATCATAGAATCAGGTTCTACTCAATCTTATCTATATTTTTTTCACGATTTTCGGATTTTTCTCTTTATTTGTGCTTTAACAGGGTTCTCTCCGTCACTCGTTTCATACAATCGTAGTTCCCATTTCATTTGAATATTAAGCAACCAAAGTCCATGAAATTTTGCAGACATATTCTAGAAACTAATATCTGTGTCTGTGGTGTTTTAGATTTTTCTAAAAATATGTAGTTTTAAAATTACAGGGGCTCAAAGATTATTATGTTAAAGATATTTTAACAGAAATCTGGAAAAGCACAGACATAGATATTAGTTTCTAGAATATGTCTGCAAAATTTCATGGACTTTGGTTGCTTAATATTCAAATGAAATTGGAACTACGATTGTATGAAGCGAGTGACGGAGAGAGCCCTGTTAAGAAATTGCTAACTGCCTTTCATGATTCTAGGTCGACGGAAAGTTTCCTATTGGTTTTGATTCCCTTGACGAGTCTTTACAGGCACGACAGTTAAACATACAGACAACAAAGGGGTTCTCTTTTTCTCTGGAGATACGGAATCCTAAAATTATAGCCTCGATAGCTCAACGGTTAAAGGAGCGGACTGAAAACCGAAAAGTCACCGGTTTAAACCCCACCCGTTGCACTATTGTCGTACCTACTCCTAGCACAAACTTTACGCTTAATTGGAGGGGAAAGGGGAATATTAGTCAGCATAATAAACTTGGCTAATACTCTTTTTTTTTAAACATAACTATTAACTTTATTATTGTATTTTAACTTTCCGACACATAAGAAAAGCAGCGAAAAAATATGTACACGCTTAAATCATAGTTTTATTAATAAAGACACAAAACATAGGCACTTAGTGACCTATTTACAATAATGCAGAAAACTTTTTACTAGATGTTATTTGCTTGCTAATATTTGTTTTAATGCAATAGGAAAGGACGTCGCTTCAACTTCAGTTCTATGCTAAGGCTACTTTTAGACGGACCACACCACAGCGGTAATAAAAAAATTCAAAAGAAAAATAAAACCGACTTCAAAAACCAAAAACACTAAAAAGTAGAAAATAATTTTTGTTTAGCTACACATGTAATGTACCTAGGTATGAAGTCGAGCGAGCATATTAAAACAAAATTAGAAATCCAAGAGTGAAGCTCGCCCGACTTCATACCTAGGTACATTACATGTGTAGTTAAACAAAAATTATTTTCTACTTTTTAGTGTTTTTGGTTTTTGAAGTCGGTTTTATTTTTCTTTTGAAATTTTTTTATTTCACAATTTTTAGTGGCCCCACTGTACTATAATATGCTATGCCCAGTTAAAACCCTACTGTTTACTAAGCTATTACAGTGATCGCGAGCAATTTGCTCTTATCCATTGAGGAGTTCTGTTCTCCATCTCCGAAGATATTCATCAGATCTTCACCAAATTTATATGGGACCACCTGCACAGTATACCCTTTCAAACAAAAAAAATTTTCCAAATCGGTCCAGGGGTCTTTGAGTAATCGGGGAACATACATAAGAAATAAAAAAAAAAAATAAAAAAAAAAGATCCCGACGAATTGAGAACCTCCTCCTTTTTTGGAAGTCGGTTAAAAATATTCTATCTGACAGTGGTTATGTGTGAAAGAATTCACTGCAGCTGCTTGAAGGTGCGTTTTCGCTGTCGCAAATTACTTGTTGTTGCAATTGTAAGATTTCAGTAATATTTAAAAAGGAAAAGTAAGTTAAAAGCTGCGCTTACTCGAAATTGGAAAAATATTATTTTACGTTCGATCATCATGACAGGAGAAAAAGAAAAGGTTTATGAAAATCTAGTTACAACTTGATGTTATATTAAGTAATTTTGGCAGCTCCGTGATACGCGATTTTTGGACAGAATATTCAAGCGTTCCTTAAAGTTAATTTAATATTGATAATATTAAATTAACTTTTAGGAGTGATTAAAAAAATTAAAGACCCCCTCGCAAAATACGAACCAAAAAGTAAAAAATTTCACATTTGAAATCGACACCTTAAAGCTGCCACATTGTTTTTTTTTTCAAAAAAATTATAGCCAGTGTCACTCGGGATGATAGGAATTCTAAGGACAACCCATACATCGAAATCTGTTCTGGCGTTTAGAAGTTATGGCGGAATAAGAAACTTCATATACATACAGTTACACCATAAAACCATTACAGATTTTTTCTAATACGTAGATATCTTAGTGTCTGGCGTTTTTGAAGCTAGAAACAGTTAAAAATTATTTTGCTATAATCCGCCAACAGGATAAATCTGTATGGTCAAACATGCAGTTACATACATAGGTACCCGATTAACAGACCTTTGATGGCAGATGTTTACATGCATAATAAAGCAACAAGAAATTACAACAAACTCCATGGTATTGATAATATCACAATTCAATAACATAGTTTATGGGGATTGAACCATTAAGTGGGCGTGTGGCCCGCGGGCGTACAATTGATCAAACGAATATTTATGATTTTAATAGAGTAGAGGGGCCCTGTCTGCATGTAGTTTTAGGGGTCTATCCTATTGCTAGGGGTCTTCAGTTCTGAGTACAAGGTTTTGCGTTCCACGTAAGCGTAACTAAGTACCTTTACCTACGGACCAAAAAATTAAGAAATCGTTTCAAATAGTTACTTATTTTGTTTTTCAATAGAATAGAATAGAATATATTTTTATTCAAATAAACTTTTTCAAGTGCTTTTGAATCGTCAAAATAATTTACCATTGGTTCGGAATGCAATGTTTTTCTGTACGGATACTTTTATTGTGTTGTGTATGCTTGTCTATAGAGATCTGTCATCACAAATACCTCTTACAAGAAACGCAGGGCTCAAGTGTAAGAAAACTCAAAGCTGTACCTACAGTGATCCAAAGTCGTTGGGGTTTCAGGTCTTTCTCAAAATTGGAAATCAATAGGCACAAACGTCTTTGTACTGTTTTTAGGGTTCCGTACCTCAAAAGGAAAAACGGAACCCTTATAGGATCACTTTGTTGTCTGTTTATCTGTTGGTCTGTCCGTCTGTCGTGTCAAGAAAACCTACTTCCCGTTGAAATTTGATCATGAAATTTGGCAAAGTAAAAGTAAGGGAAAAATCCGAAAACCACGAATTTCAAACCACGAACATCAAAAAAAAAACTAAAATGCGTTCATGCACAAAATAATTAATTAGTATTACTTATCAATTTTCAAAGTAAGATAACTACTTATACCAAGTGGGGTATCATATAAAAGGGCTTTACCTGCACATTCTAAAACAAATTTTTATTTATTTTTATGCATATGTAATAGTTTTTGATTTATATTAAACGTGCAAAATGTCGAAAAAATAGTACGGAACCCTCGGTGCGCGAGTCTAACCTGCACTTGGCTGGTTTTTAGTGGAGTTGGTATTTAACCAGCACACGCTCAAAATTAAAATATTTAAGCAAGTGTTTAAAAAAGTGCAGCAAAAAATTCCGACCTCATAACCGGAATAATAAAGTAAAATGGATTACAACTACGAGTATAACCCAGCAAAGTTGGAAACACGCTAACTAAGTTTACATTGTCATTTTAAAAAGTTACATTTTAACACGGGCGAGTTCTACAAACTCATTAATAACAGAGTTTGCGTCGCAAACAATTTTTAACTATTGCTTTAGTTCACTTGTCTAGAGCGGGTTAAATGGAACTTAGAAAATTGTTCAAGTGCGAGTTAGATTCACACACGAAGGGTTCCGTACCATCGTAAAGAAGTAAAAATTGACAATTAACACTTTTTAATTATTGTCAATTTGAAATTCTTATCATTTGTTGTTATAGCGGCTAAACAAATACAAATTGTGTGAAAATATCGACTCTCTACCTATTACGATTCACGAGATAGGTACAGCCCACAGGCAAACAGACAGACGGACGGACGGACGGACAGCGAAATCTTAGTAATAGGATCCCGTTGGTACCCTTAGAGTAGGGAACCCTAAAAAGCTATACAGACTTTATAACCTTACATAGGGTTCACCTATTTTTAGGGTTGCGTACCTCAAAAGGAAAAACGGAACCTTTATAGGATCACTTTGTTGTCTGTCTGTCTGTCTGCCTGTCTGCCTGTCTGTCTGTCCGTCCGTCCGTTGTGTCTATCAAGAAACCTATTATAGGATACTTCCCGTTGACCTAGAATCATGTTTGGCAGGTAGGCAGGTCTTATAGCACAAATAAAGGAATAAATCTGAAAACCGCGAATTTGTGGTTACATTCTAATTAAAACGTGTTTCAATTTTCAAAGTAAGATAACTATACCAAGTGGGGTATCATATGAAAGGGCTTTTACATGTAAATTCTATAACAGATTTTTGTTTATTTTTATGTATAATAGTTTATCGTGCAAAATGTTGGAAAAATACCCGAGTACGGAACCCTCAGTGCGCGAGTCTGACTCGCACTTGGCCGGGTTTTTTTAATATTGCGACACTGAAACGGTTCAGGATTTTATAAAGGTAACCTATTTTCCAATAATGCACTCTTGATGAATGTCGTAAATTCTTGAAGGCTATAAAATTGAAATTGTTTTGAAGATTTGGAACTTTTATATCGGAAAGATTTATAAAGGTTCAGTGTTGACATCCATTATATACCTTTCTAAATGTCATCAACTATTTTAGGTACTCGCAGCAGGAAAACTTACTAACAAACTAACGAACTATTCGGGACTTCGTCTGTGGTGGCGTTTGCTGGCGCCCATGCGGTGCTTTTTTGGTGTTTTTTTTTGTGAGAAGTGGCCGGTTTTTGTGTTCTGCTGGTGGTTTATTGGTGGTGGAACTGACTGGGAAACGCTCTAAAGGGGCGCCGGCACAGTCGAAGTCCATACTTACCTATTCATATAGTTACCCTAACTTGTAATTAATTATAAACTTGACATTGGCTAATCATTGTAAAGCCAGACGAGAGAAAAAAAAAAAGAATTATTCTATTAAATTACATTTTTCAATTCTCATGTAATAATTGTGTTTTTTAACCCCCGACCCAAAAAGAGGGGTGTTATAAGTTTGACGTGTGTATCTGTGTATCTGTCTGTGGCATTGTAGCTCGTAAACTAATGAACCGCTTTTAATTTAGTTTTTTCGTTTAAAAGGTGGATTAATCGAGAGTGTTCTTAGCTATAATACAAGAAAATCGGTTCAGCCGTTTGAAAGTTACTTATTATCAGTTCTTTTCTAATTACTGTAACCTTCACTTGTCAGGGTGTTATTAATTTTTAATTTACACTTGTACCGTAGTAACAGGCCCTATTGAGATGTCAAACCGTCTTATTAAATTGGAAACAATTTGCTAAGTAAATATTATCGAAGAACGAAAAAACTGCCATACTAATTTAAATATATGAGAATAATGTAGTAGGTACGTATTTATTTGCTTTTAGTTTTGTTGAAACGATTACAATAAGCTAAGTCGAAATTATTTACTTGTTTCAGTTGTTTGTTGTTACGCGTTTGTTTTATAGAGTAGGTAAGTACTTACCTATTTACTAGGGAATAACTTTTCGTGGTCTAGATCTAAATAATTCCCGCGTTTCCTAACCTTAAAACCTACCTACCTTTAAACCTACTTTAAAACTCTTTGATTTTCCTATATTACTCTCCAGGTCTAGAACTATACTATCGTCAATTTGTTATACCTTTGCGGAGTAATTGAAGGGCCAGCCAACAAAAAAAATATTTTCACATACTTATTTAATAATATTATTATTAGTAGGATGTTTAACTAGATTTTTACTTACTAGAACTTAACATGTTTTATTACAACTCAACCGAGAATCGAACTTTCTAAACTTGATTTTATTGTCATTAACTTCTAATTAGTACATTCGCGACAAAGAAATCAAAATTGCATTTTGGATCAAATGACGCGAAGTTCCAACACCCGCCATAAAATAAAGTTATAAAAGAGAATTTATATTCTTCCACGGGTAACCGATTTTTAATATTGCAACACTGTTGATGAGTTTTGTTTGACGATCTATACATTTTTTAAATATTACCAAAGTTCTTTCTTGATATTAGAGTATGATATTTTTTAACTCAAATATTTAGTAAAAATATGTCGATATCATATTGATTATTTATTTTTTAATATTCTAAACTGGATGAAAACACACACTGTTACAAGACCTGATATTTATGACTATGTAGACATTAAAATTTTGAAACAAAATATTTCAAAATCATATTTTTACTAGCCAATGCCCGCGACTTCGCCCGCGTGGATTTAGGTTTTTGAAATCCCGTGGGAACTCTTTGATTTTCCGGGATAAAAAGTAGCCTATGTGCTAATCCAGGATATTATCTATCTCCATTCCAAATTTCAGCCAAATCCGTCCAGTAGTTTTTGCGTGAAGGAGTAAAAAACATACACACACACACACACACACATACAAACTTTCGCCTTTATAATATTAGTGTGATTGAGTACTATTTTATCCCTATTTTACCCCCTTTAGGGGTTGAATTCCGCAAAATCCTTTACAGCAAAATATAACGTCCCGATCCGTCCAGTAGTTTGAGCTGAGCGTTGATAGATCAGTCAGTCACCTTTTTCTTTTACATATTTATATTTAAATTTTTCAAGGTATTTACCTCCTAAAATGATGAGTGACACTTGAAAAGGAAATCGGTTAGCTTTCTCCTTGCGTACCGTGAAAAAGGTGTTTCGAAATTATCATTAGGTTTCTTAAACAGTTAAAAAAACTACGGTTTAAGAACTACCAGTTTTTATCAACTAGTATGATACTACGGAACCACATCTAGTGCGTGTTTTAATCGCACTTGACAAGGTTTTTTTTTTGGTTGGGTATCTATTATCGAATGATTCAATATTTCAAACAGTAAATTTGAAGTAGTTTAAAATTGTTGTGTTGTGCATTATGTTTCCTTTAAATGCTCATAAAATTAAAACAACAATGTTGATTTCACAAAAACTATTTTTAACTTTCTCTAATCTAAATAACCACTATTATTATATGTAAATAAGTATAATTTCCATTAATCCATGCTAGTTATACTCGACACCCGTAAGTCGTAACTAGGGATGGACCATTTCACACGTAGCATGTGAAAAATCAGGTAAAAAACCTTTTCATATTAAAGCAGTCTGTGAATAATCACGAAGCAAAACCTCACAAAGTTTGAAAATTAGGACATTTAATTCGGCTTCATTGCTTTGGACCCCGGGCTAAAGAGGGTGCGAGTGAGAACACTCGCATCCCTGCGCGTTATAAAGCGAAAAATATCTTGTTCGATTAATACAAGTGTTTACTAGTTTAAATGCGAAAATCCACTTTGCGTGAAAACCAATCTGCGAAAAATCAACGCTATTGGTCATAATCGTAATCGCTAATGGTCATTTCTTTCTTTCTTCTTTTTTTTCTTTTCTTTTGTTTATTTATTTCTTTTATTGTTAATTATCATTAAGTTAAGTTATACTAACATAGTCTTTAAGTAAATTTTTGTTACTAACACTATATGGGTGAAGGCCTGAATTAAAGGGATTTTATTTTATTTATTTTATAAGACCAAGATCAAAAGCGCTAATAGTGATTTCAAAGGCAATTTTTTACGGAAAGTGATTTTTGCATTTTCCACGGAACAGAAAATTCTGTTCCGTGGCATTTTCGCACTTATAATCGGTAATTCAACTAGGAAACAATTCCTAGTTAAATTAATGTAGCTACCGATTGTAAGTCCGAAAATTGAAAAATCACATTCCGTGAAAAATCACCTGTGAAATCACTGTGTAGCAGATTACAATTTCACCAAATGAAAATGATTTAAAATTAGCAACCATGCACATCGCGAGTCGTATCTAACCAACACGGTAGCCGAAGCAATTGAAGTCGCTAAGCTATAATTTGTGACTACAAATCACGCCTACACAGTTTATTATTAACCTCCCAACTATTGTAACGTCTCTATATCTGTAATTACATGGTGTCTATTAATAAAATTTTGACATGTTAATTTGAGGACCGTGGGCGTACAGTTCCTGTGTGACTATGATGAGATCGTGATCGGCGAGCTGTGTTATTATATTTTGCTATTTATTACCTAACATAGCACCTTAGTCCAGTCATTTGGTGCTCAAAAAGGGGCTTATCTGGAAAGTTTTCCGGGAGTTTTGCAAATTGGTGATTTTATAGATTTCGACGTGTTCTTGTGTGACTATGATGAGATCGTGATCAGCGAGCTGTGTTATTATATTTTGCTATTTTTTACCTAACATAATATGTTAGTCCAGTCATTTGGTGTTCAAAAAAAGGGGCTTATCTGGAAAGTTTTCCGGGAGCTTTGCAAATTGGTGGTTTTATAGATTTCAACGTGCTCTTTCCGAAATTTTATTTTACCACCTCGTATCTTTGCCACTCGCGCCGCCATCTTGGAAAAATGGAGTGCAAAAACAGTTTTTGACGATAACTTCTTTCCAACTCATTTTACGATAAAAATGGTTATGTAACAGTTAAACTAGAGACAATTTCCTACAATTTATTTAGTCACATTTTTTTGTAGACTCAATAGTTTTAGCGTAAGAGCGACACAAAGCCCACTCCAACACTCGTTTTGACGAATGAAGAATGGAGAAGTTATCGTCAAAAAACTGTTTGGGCGCCATTTTTCCAAGTTGGCGGCGCGAGCCGCAGAGATACGAGGTGGAAAAATAAAAATTCGGAAAGAGCATGTCGAAATCTATAAAACCACTAATTTGCAAAACTCCCGGAAAATTTTCCATAAAACTACTAAATGACTGGACTATCTGTCTAGTGCATTAAAACATGACATTGTTAGCTTTTGCCCGCGACTTTGTTCACGTGGATTTAGGGTTTCAATAATCCCGTGGAAACTCTTTAATTTTCCGGGATAAAAAGTAGCCTTTGTCACTCTCCAGGTCTTCAACTATACTCATGCAAAAAAATCTCTTCGATCTAAATTGCACCATTGCGACGTTCCTGTCTATCCTGATTCGTAAATTCTCGGTACTAGCGAGTTATATGCGTTTTAAGCAATTAAAATATCACTTTAACGGTAAATTAAAATATCACTTAATTTAACGGCTAATTAAAATATCACTTACTTTAAAGGAAAACATCTTGAGGAAACCTACATGCCTAGGAGTTTTCCATAACGTCTTGTTTTATTTTAGATGACCTTTGAATGTTCTTTATTTATTCAGATTATACTTACCTACCTAATAATAAATTTAACCAAATCTGCTCTCAGGATAATATGTGTAGGTTCTTAAAGAGCTCGCCCACGTATTATTTGTTCTAAAAATATAAGTTCTTAGTAGAGTTCCCTAACCAAAGGCTACCAACGGGCCCCTATTCCTAAGCCTTCGTTGTCTGTCCGTTCGTCCGTCCGTCGTGTCTATCAAAAAAACCTATAGGGTACTTCCCGTTGACGAAATTTGGCAGGTAGGTAGGTCTTATAACACAAATAAAGGAATAAATCCGAAAACCGAAAAGAAAAATAAAACCGACTTCAAAAATGGCGGAAAAATTACACGAGTACGGAACCCTCAGTGCGCGAGTCTGACACGCACTAAATAGAATTATTTTGCATGGATTTTCGTAGCCGTTGTTGACACACCTTTACCCGGTGTCGTAACTATAAATTTACAATCCATTAAAATTTTAATGTGATTAAAATATGTCCAACCATTTCAAGTACGGGCATGACATTGATTGTGACTCATTACCGTTTAAGTGATTTACTGTCCGTGAGTCATGACCCCATGACGGCGAACGTGGAAATGTTTAATTATCATGCGCTTTTCAATATAACCTTCAGTTTTATTTAACTTTATTATAGAAACAAAATAATAACAAGTGAAGGTTACAGTAACTTGAAAAGAGCTCATAACTTTCAAACGGCTGAACCGATTTTCTTGGATTATAGCTAAGAACACTCTCGATCAAGCCAAGCCACCTTTCAAACAAAAACAAACTAAATTAAAATCGGTTCATTAGTTTAGGAGCTACGATGCCACAGACAGATACACAGATACACACATCAAACTTATAACACCCCTCTTTTTGGGTCGGGGGTTAAAAAACATCAAAATGGCCGTTATTTAAAAAAAAGAAAATTCTAGTACGACGGTCAGGAACCCTTTGTATGCGACTCCGACTCGCACTTAACCGATTTTTACCATATTGTTACGGATTCCTAAAAACTAACGGGTAACACTTTGACCCACCAGAAACCCAAACCGGGAGCTTTTATTACGCTGTTTATTCTGCCACTTGATTTACACTGTGGCTGTTAACGTACTGTTTAATGCATTGGAAATGACACGGAATAGGCGGGCGCCGGACAGTGCTTGGAGGAGAAGGTGCCTATTTAAAGATAATTTCATTCCATGGAGGGTTGATTTAAAAGAGAATTATTTATTTAAACTGGCTTAAAGAATCTCGTGGGAACTCTTAGATTTTCCGGGATAAAAACCTATAATATGTCCTCCCCCGGGATGTAAGCTAATCTGTACTCATCAAAATCGGTTTAACTGTTGGGCCGTGAAAAGCTAGCAGACAGACAGACACACTTTCGCATTTAAAATATTAGAATGGATATAATATTAGTATGGGTTTATTTTTTACTAGATAGAGAGATTATTTATTTTTAATGTTAAAATCTAAAAATTCTACACATCCACATGTTTCTCTAATCCATGACATCGTGAAGACCCGTTACAACCATAAAACGAAACTCGCTAATTACTTTACGTCTGTGAATTATTATTATCGATCCACACTAAAGATCCACGTTAAGATAACGATCATCATCATCACTAACCCATCACCGGCCCTTACAGCACACACTATCCGGCTCTTTAAAGATAACGAAATTAATCCAAAAAAAAAAAACTGGTCTAGTAATTATTGTAACTAATAGAATGTAACGGCTATACTCACGTAACGGCCGGGTCACGGCCCGTTCACACATGGGAGTCCGTTTTACTGGTACGTTTTTAACGGATACGTCATAAATTTATGCTGTGTTCACACATAGGCACCGTATAACGTTCAACGGATCCGTCGTTACTGGATGCGATGTGTGAACAGAAAACTCGCAGTATACCGCCGCTATTCTACAAGGATGGATCTATCCGTTAAAATTCTACGTATCCGTATATTTTCGTTCCGTCCGTCCAGTATTCGATGACAAAACGGAATGTAATTTTTTTACGGAACCATATTTTTTACTGTATACAGAATACTGTGCCATGTGTGAAGTCGCTCATACAACTACATACGCCATCGACAAAAAAAAACGTACACGATAAAACGGAACAGTAAAACGTAGACATGTGTGAACCGGCCGTTACACATGTCTCCGTTTTACTGTTCCGTTTTATCGTGTACGTTTTTTTTCGTCGATGGCGTATGTGGGAGGTGTATGAGCGACTTCACACATGGCACAGTATTCTGAATACAGTAAAAAATATCGTTCCGTAAAAAATGACATTCTGTTTTGTCATCGAACACTGGACGGACGGAACGGAAATATTATACGGATATGTAGAATTTTAACGGATAGATACTGTTTGCGTGGCGGGCGGTGTGTGCGGGGTGTAGGATTGGGAGTGATGCGACAGGTTTTGTTTGACTCATATTTTCTGTTCACGCATCGCATCCAGTAATAATGGATCCGTTGAACGCTATACGGTGCCTATGTGTGAACAGAGCATAAAATCACGTATCCGTTAAAAACGTACCAGTGAAACGGACTCCCATGTGTGAACGGGCCGTAAGTAAGGTATCTATTTAGTGGATGTAAGCCCGACTAGTTTTGAAAATCGAACCTGATGGGTTCGATTTTCAAAACTTGGCATCCGGGGTCCTTTTTCATAGGGTCTTAGTCGCGGGTGAGACCAATACATTCTAAGTAAGTATACTTAAAATGGAAATCACTCACGACAGTTTAAACAAAATAATCTAACAATATAAACTGTCGCTAGAACAAACACCAACATAAATCATTAGCATTAACACAGACACAGAGATTACACAGACTATATAATGGCGGCGGTATTTTATTGCCTTTGTCCCTATTCTGTGGTCAATTAAGCCATCATTCTCATATTTTCAAATTAAGCCCGACACCGCGCCGGTAAATCCTTGGATAATCGTATATTTTGGACCGTATAGCTGATACAAAATTATCACGTTGCCTTTATAGACAATGCAGCTTAAAGTATAGGCGAAAGCGATTTTAAAGTTCTTATGTTTATTTAAATAAACATATTAAAAAATATATTAAAGTAAAGCTTAAATCTAAAATCGGTAAAATCTCATCCACAGGTACATCCGCACCGAGGCATCATACTCGTAGTACTAGTACAGTACAACCAAATTAATAATGCGCATAGAAATCTTCGTCACTGTTCGGCAACGGTCGTATGATACACATGATATTGACTCCTATTTGTTTATAACAAGGTGCAAAATGCAAGTGCATTGTTTAGGGCTCTTACGATTCAATGATTCGGAATACGACAATTAGCGAAGATCTGCAAGCGCATTATTAATTTGGTTGTACTGTACTCCAGATGCTGACAACAGTGGATGGCAGGATTGGATTGGATGTTGGCGGGACTTAGTCTTCGGCCAAGCTAGCGTAGACTTGAAAACTCTTTGATATTAATAACAATTTATTTTTAGAAATTATTTTGAAGTTGTACTTTACCTTAAAATTATAAATCGCTGGAAGCTTGCAGTACAAAATGACGTAAATCATTACAGGTCGACTTTGTAAAGTTAATCTGTTTTAAGCTTAACGGCTATTAAGAATATTTGTTTAGAATGTTAAGCTTTGGTTTGTTTACTTAATACATATTTATATTTACACATTTTAGTTAAATAAGAGCATTGCTATGTCAGCTATTCGAAGTAGAAAATAGTACTTGCAATAGTAATTAAGAGAGTTCGCCTTTCCGACGCTTGTTGCATGAGGATTGCTACTCGATAGTAATTTAACTCAATGCTCGTAGGTAAATATAAATACCAGTTTTCCTGTCTTAATTAGTGCCTTCGCATGCTACACTTTTCCGGTTAATAAAGAAAAATTTCACTATACCAAGCAGTTAATTAAAATAGGTCTCTGAGGTTGAGCCACAGTGGAAGCGACTTCTTTATTTCCATTTTCTAGTTTAAAATCGAATGTTCATACTTACTATCGCTGGCTCACTACTGTGCACGGGTTTCTTCACAGAATGAGAAGGGTTTGGCCATAGTGCACTATGCTGGTGAAGTGCGGATTGGCAGACTTCATAATGCTTTAAAAACATTTTGGAGAACTCTCAGGCATGCAAGTTTCCTCACCATGTTTTCCTTCACCTTTAAAAAAAATTATATTTAATTTCTTAAAACGCACATAACTCCGAAAAGTCTGCGGTGCCTGTAGATAAGTTAGGGCACAGTGTAATCTTTTTTGAGCGCTAACTCGCCAACTAACTGTTGTGAAGTTTGGAGAGATGTAAATTATAAGTTTTTATATAAGTGGATTGTAGTAGATCAATTAAAAAAAACTTATTTCAACCGCTGCATATGAGACTCGATCTTTGCCATGCTAACAATGCAGAACAGGCCGCTCTATGCACTTTATTGAATTTCTGGAAAATTCCTAACACATGCCACAACTAGCCCGACTTTTAATTCACTAAACGACACACGAACGGTTTTACTGTAAATTTTATATAACTTTCCTTTGAGATAACTTCACTGTTTGAAACGCTTTGCCAGGCAAAATATGTCGTGTTTCAAATTACTAGTTTTGTACAGTTTAAAATTCTAGAGTGACTTTTTATCAGCACTATACTATACTAATACATAAAGTAAAGTTTGTAAGTTTGTCGTAGGAAGTAATCTCTTGAACTACTGGACCGATTTTGAAAAAACTTTCACCAACAGCATAGACAGCGAAAGATACGAGTTTTGGCAGCTCTAAATTAAATTTAAAACTGTCAAAATGTTTCTGTCCTTTTCATATTACATTAGTAAGAAGAGAATGCTAAATACTCTAAAATTTAGTTGTGCTCAGAATCAGTTCCATTACCTGTATTGAACTCAAATAAATATCTAATCCGCGCGCTGGCATTAAATTATTGGAGCCATATCGTAAAGCTACGTTTGTGCGCCACAATATTTATTTTTATTAAGTCGCGGTACGCACTGGTTGGTTGAAAAACGCTGCTTGTGTTGTTTCGGATTGACTTTGCTGCGTAGGCCCTACTGGCCGCTACAGCGTCACCGGGGGGGGTGGCAAGCGCGAAGCTCCGCCTGGGATGAGCCCTAGGGCTCGAAGAAATAAATGATGAGGTCGGAGGCAACGTCCTCCTAAGGGCGCCTCCTGTGAGGCTCGGACCACGGCTTAGGCTGACGTTGGGATGGGTGGTTTGGTCGGACTAGCTAGTCCATGCGTCCCCGAGGCCGTGGCGTGAGTCCACGTCCGGGTGACGTAAGAAATCGGGGACCTCGTCTTCGCCGGCGAAGACGCTGTAAATTGTTTGAATCGTGTAGCCCTACAAGAAAGGGAGCATTGTCCGTCATAATTTGGTCGTCGGGATCGTTAAGGACGTGCTTTGGGCGTCTTTTGTCGGGAGGGTCGTTACGGTCGGGGGTATATGTTGATGCCCCAACTACCAGGGGGTTGGGGTGTTTGGTGGCTTTCTCAAAATAGTTTTTGGAAAGTTGTTTAAAGTAATAAGCTATGGTCGGGAGCTGGAGGTCTCTATGGAGGTCTACATTACGCACGTACCACGGGGAGCCTGTGGCCATGCGCATGAATTTGTTTTGTAGGACTTGGAGGGGTTTGAGGGAGGAGGGTGGCAAATGTGCAAATGCGATGCAGGCATATGACATTATTGGCCGGATGCACGTCTTATATAGCGTGACTTTATGTCGGAGTGACATTTTGCTCTTAGCGCAAATCATGGGATAAAGACGACTCATAACATACGATGCCCTTTTACGGACTCTACGTATGTGCGCCTTGAAGCTCATCTTATTATCAAAGGTTACACCCAAATACTTGGTATTAGTTTGCCAGGGAATGGGGCGGTCGTAAAGGGTTAATTCGGTCCGTCGGAGTGTGTCAAGTGATTTTCTTTTTGCCTTTTGAAAGAGCACTGCTGCGCTTTTCTCCGGGTTAACCTCTATTCTCCAGAGGCGGAACCAGTGGCCTAGGCTACTGACCGCCTTTTGGAGTCGGGCTTTAACAATTTGGAGTTTTACATGAGAGCTGTATAGAGCGGTATCGTCCGCGAACTGAGCTATGTGGACATGGGGGGATCTGGGAATGTCGCTGGTGTACAGCGCGTACAAGAGAGGTGAGAGCGCGGAGCCCTGAGGGACACCTGCTCGGATAGGCCTTGGGGAGGAAAGAGTCCCGTCCAGTCGGTAGCGGAAAGTTCGATTGGTGAGAAATTCTCGTAGTAAGTGTACGAGTCTTTCGGGCACGCCTAGATGGTATAGCTTATATAATAAGCCGGCGTGCCACACCTTGTCGAAAGCTTTGGCTACGTCGAAGAAGAGGGCTCCCGTAGGGACACCATTCACGCTGAATCGATTGAAGTTGTGAAGGATGTGCTCCGTGAGGCGGTGCACTTGGTGGACGCACGAGTGTCTGGATCGGAATCCGAATTGCTCGTCGTTTAGGAGGTTTTTCTCCTCTACCACGGACTTAAGTCGGCTGAGTATGACTTTCTCATACACTTTGCCAAGGGTGTTAAGTAAGCTGATGGGTCGGTAACTTGTAGGGAGGTTCCTAGGTTTACCTGGCTTGGGGATTCCTATGACGGTAGCTTCTTTCCACCTATCGGGGAAGGAGCAACCCGCCATGAGGGTGTTAAAAATGACAACCAGGAGGTTGATTAGTATATCGGGGAGTAGCTTAAGGGTTTTGTTATTAATAGAATCGGGACCTGGAGCTTTTTTGGCGTGTAATTCCTTGATAATTTGACGAACTTCGTCGCTAGTCGTCGGGGGGATGGGGTCGCCTTCTGGGGCGGAAGAGAAGATAGTTTCTAGTTTGTTTTCAACTAGTTCTATGTGGGCTTTGTCTATAGAGATGGTGCTCGGGGAGCATTGGGATTCTAGGCTGTCGGCCAAGCATTCGGCCTTATCGACATCCTCAAAAGCGGGAGGTTGGTTGGGACGTAAAAGTGGAGGAGTGGCCGAGACAGGGTCGGCTTTGAGAGCTCTCGCCAGGCTGTAGTAGGCTACATGCGATGGCGTTAGTTCACTCAGCCTCCTGTCCCATTGTTCGTCGCGGAGTTCGGCAAGGCGAGCCTTAACCTCCCTCTGGGCTTTCCAGAGTTCTCTCCGGTTGTCGGCGTTTGGACATGCGTCATGGGCTCTACGTCTAGCGTTTTTGATTGTGATAAGCTCTCTAGCGTCGTCCGGCAGCTGTCGACGGGTGAAACCGTTCGGCATCTGTCGGGAGCAGGCGCTGAGAGCATCGCGGATGTGGTTGGTAAGGTGCAGTGAGGCTGCATGCGCTTCATCTAAGTTATCTATGGTGTCAGGAATTTGGGATAAGTGCACTGAGTCTATAGAATTAAGTTGCTCGGCGAGCTTCTTGAAATCAATGACTGTTTTTGTCGGGGGGGCCGCGGTGGGCGGGGGTCCTAGCCGCATTAGGACGGGACGGTGGTCTGAACATAGCTCGGATAGAACCTCTAAGGGACTCACCTGAAGGGCGATGTTCTTCAGAAGGGCTATATCGAGTATGTCCGGTCTGTCTGTTGTAATGTCGGTCATTGGGTAACGAGTCGGTGTGTCAGGGGCTATAACAATAAAGTTAAGATCGGGCCTATGAGTCAGTCTTTCGAGTTGTCGTCCTCTTGTGTTCGGGGAGCGGCAATTCCAACTTTGGTGTTTGGCATTAAAGTCTCCAGCCAAGATGACGGAGTCTCCTAATGAGAGGAGTGCACGGATGTCGCTTTCTAGAAGGTCTTTCAAAGGAGAGAGATAGATTGATGCTAGTATGATCGACGGATGGCCGGTCATACTCACCTGACATATAGAAGCTTCCATATTGGTTAGTTGTGGAGGATCGAGAGGAGTGCAATGAAGGGCCCTTCTGTAGTATATGGCAGTGCCACCCTTAGCAGTGGCCCTGTCATTTCTAATTAAGTTAAAATTGGCAATTTTAGGATTATTTCTGCTAGGTTTCAAGAAGGTCTCTTGAACTAGGAGGATGTCTGTTTGGTGTGCACATACAAAGTCGCGGACTTCGTCCATTTGGTCGATAAGGCCGTTTGCGTTGTAAAACGCGACAGATAGGGAGTGGGGTTTTAATCTACCTGTGGTCGTACTACCCATTAACGGTTGCGTTAAGGTTTTTTATGGAGAGGAGGAGACCCAGATGCTGGGTGAGTGCTGAGACGGGATCTTTCTTGAAGGTCCGGGCAAAAACTTCCATCTCCACTATGTCAATAGTGGCGAGGACAGTTTGAATTAAACTGAGATTATCCGCAGCGTTTATTACTGCGGACGTCTGGAGGGATTGCTCCGTTAGGGTTTGGGGCTTAGGCGAGGGCGCGGGAGCCTTGGCCGGGGCTGGCTGGGCGGGCTTGGCTGGAGGAGCCTGGGTGGGCTTGGGCGCAGGGGGATTAGCCCTGGGAAGTGGTTTATCCCACGCGTTTGTGGCCGGAGCCGGTGCGGGGACAAATTTTTGGGACGGTTGGGGGACTGCGGCGGGTTTGCGGCCGGCCGGTTTGACCCTTCGCTTTGGCTCTTTGGGAGCTTTAGGGCATCCACGATAGTTCGCGGTATGCCCTTGGGCCCTACAAAGAACACAGCTTGGGGGCTCCTCGGTCGGTTGCTTCCTGGGGCAGTCGGAGGTGCCGTGGTCCCCTAGGCACTTTACGCACCTAGGGTGGGCGAAGCAGTTCCTTGCGGAATGACCATATAACTGGCAGCGGTGGCATTGGCCCAGTCTGCCGCGATTATGGGGGGACTCTATTTTGAGCCCAGTCAGGCGACACACCGATGTTAAATTGTGGACTTTTTTACCCTCGGGGGTGAGGTCGAGAGTAACGAGCACCATCTCGTAGGGGACTTTGGTTCTAGGATGGTACATCCTGTGAACCTCTTGGACTGGCAGCTCCTGGGAAAGGAGGTCTGCCTTAATGAGCTCTGTGTTGAGCTCTTTGGGAAGGCCACGGATGACTACGCGCAGCACGCGTTCGTCGGGAAGGGCGTAGGTATGAAAGCCTACGTTCTCCTGCCGGAGGGTCTTTGTCAAAAGGCGATGGTCGCCTGACGTTGGGCATTGAACTTTAATGCCTATAGCGGTCGAGCGGGCACTCGTGAAGGAGATGCCCTGCTGGTCTATTAAAGGCAGAATGCGCTGCCAGCTGAGCTTTTCTCTAATGAAGAGAGGAGGGACTTTCTCCCTTGGCGGGTCCTCCATGGGAGAGTCTTCCGACTCTTCCTCGGGGGTCGCCTGAGAGGTGGAGGGCTGGGACTTTGCGTTTAGGGCTGCGATGCCTACCTTTTTGGGTGGGTTCGCGTGGGATTTAGAGGCCTTTAGCTTTCGCTTTTGGGCCTTGGATTGAACGGTGGTGAATTCCTCCGTTTCTGATGATGCTGGTGAGGTCTCGGAGTGAGGCTCCTTGGTAACAATCGGGAGAGGTTTGGGGGCTGAAGGCCCGGCTGGGGTCTTGGAGAGAGGCTCCTTAGCGTAGTTAGGGGTCGGCGATTCTTCTTCCTCCATAGCCATAGCCGGAGGAGGAGAAGCTGGGGGTTGACTGAAGCGCAAAGGCTTCCGCGTCGGGTCTACCTTAAATTTATTAAGGTAGTTGGGGTTGACTTTGATTAAGTCGGCAATTAAGGCAGTCATGTCCAGGTCTTTTAAAATTGTTTGGGGCATTTCCAGGCCCTGATGGGGCCCGGAAGTGGGTTGGTCGGGGTTAATGGGGCCCATGGTGGGCCCGGTAGCTAAAATTAGGTCCCCCCTGCCAAGGCAGGGAGGTGAGTACCTAATGTGAGGCCCTAGTTGGGTCCCCGTCCTTGGGTGACAGGGGTGTGGACCTAAATTGCGCTTAGACTAGTGTACTCACGGAACCTGGACCCTAGAACTACACTTCACTAAACACAACGCAGGAACAAATCCGATGGCAATCCAAAACACTTGCAGGGCACTGAGGCGAACACGCGCGAGGGAGTTCGAAACTGAGTGGTATGCGTAAGCGCATGGAAAGACGTCCGCACGGGGCGGCGGCCAAGCACGGAATTAAAAAAAAAAAAAAAAAACGCTGCGTTTAGTAGTGCATTATTTTATACTAGCGACCCGCCCCGGCTTCGCACGGGTGGACACTAGCACGAAAAATTCTATCTATTTTCCGGGATAAAATATAGCCTATACGGATTCGGAAGAATCCCTCTAAGTAATGGTAAAAGAAATTTTGAAATCGGTCCAGTAGTTTTTGAGCCTATTCAATACAAACATACAAAAATACAAAAATACAAAGGTTTCCTCTTTATAATATTAGTATAGAAATATTATTCATTTACTGTGCGAGCTGTTGAACTTTGGAATGCACTACCATTGACCAAACGCAAATCAAAGTCACTAGACTCCTTTAAAACTGCAGTGAAAAATCATTATCTTACAAATTGAAGACGACAATCATATTTTAGTTTCTCCTTAAGTACGATTATAGAGTATATATTAGTCTATTTTATTAGTATATTGGTATTATACATATTATTTAATGCATGTATTAGTAGTTTATGTATTAGTATGTATCAGTTATTTGAATGTAGGTTTATTAGTATATTACACACCACCTGCAGTCTAATTTTCCTTATTTATACTTTCCAATCTTTAAGGTTGCCTGGTAGAGATCGCTAATTAGCGATAAGGCCGCCTTTTGTATCTTCCCTCTGTCTGTGTTTTGTATTCTTTAATGTAATTCTTCTTGTGGTTGTGCACATAAAGTGTATTTATTATTATTATTAAATATACCTATGTAATAATAATAATCATCGCCATCGCCAGCCTACAACAGACTACAGAACACGGGTCTCCTTTCAGATTCGAACGCTGGCTGTTGATGTATGGGCGAAGTTGGGCTTTAAAATGAGGCTGTTAGTGTTCTAGAATATGTCTGCAAAATTTCATGGACTTTGGTTGCTTAATATTCAAATGAAATTGGAACTACGTTTGTATGAAGCAAGTGCCGGAGAGACCCCTCTTAAAAACACGGCGTTTTCCAACCAAGTGCGTCGCATTTATTTTTTCGTGTCCTTCGTCTGCGGTCGTAACAGGAACTAATTGCTTTCGGAAACGCTTTATGCGATCGTATTTCACCTGAAATATGATTTATCCGAGCCAATTCCTCCGTTTTTGTGTGAAATAACGATTCTAATAGCTTATAGCAATTATAGCCGCAAAATCTCTTTTCCATTGCCGTTTTTTTAAATCCCTTTTAGAGTTATTTAGCTAACGAGTGCTTCAAAGAGGATCAGGATGGGTTTATTATTTTCTCGTGTGTTTGTATAGGGATGACTTAATTAGAACGTCTTTTTTACATCCGATTTGCGAGTACCTGTTATCAATTTTCTTTGTATTAGTAGATTGTGAAGGTTTATTCTTTTTTTTTAAGATTTTTAAAATTTTATTTAAGTACATAGTTTCTTTTCTTCATGTGATAATTAACAGTGATCATAAAAAACTATAGATTACCGTACAATTACATGTACTTGCCTGAGGCGTAAATGGCTATTGGTCGATAGTTGATATTCGATA
Source organism: Maniola jurtina (assembly GCF_905333055.1). Lineage (NCBI taxonomy): Eukaryota > Metazoa > Arthropoda > Insecta > Lepidoptera > Nymphalidae > Maniola > Maniola jurtina. The sequence continues at coordinate 10,865,036 of NC_060047.1, forward strand.
GCTGTATCAATACATACGAGGCCTAAACTCTTTGCTTGCTCTTTGCTCCCCAAAAAGCATGCAAAGCTATCTCTGTACCGAATTCCGATAAAATCAGTTAAACAGATGGGATGTGAAAAGATAGCTGACACACAAACAGATAGACACACTTTGTGGATATTATTTTTAAAAATTCTTTACTTAAACCAAATAATAGGTGTATCTACCTACATAATTCCGCTAGACATCCAGAAACTCTCTTGATAATATGAGATTATGTGGATGTTGATGATTGTGGATGAACTAAATAACAATAATATGAAAATATGTATTTTATGAATCACTCAAAATGCGTTTTCTATCCACCGGAAAAACCTTGAAGCTACAAGCTATATCGGAGTTCAATTGATTCAGAAATTTAATTCCCTAATGTTACGTAAGCGGACCGATCAAATTGTATCGGAATGGTAACACTAGTGCTTCTATGTTCCTACATTGTATACCAGGCCTTAGGAGGTTAAGAGGCTCGGCATAACACTGTGTATAAACAACATTGGTTAATCCGAGCCGTCATCAAGTGAGCGCTGTGTGAAACTATCTGGAACCCGGCCAGTTCTATTATCTTGTGCATAGCTTGTGCTTAGCGATAGAAGCACTTGCGGTGTGAATATGCATTATAATATCTACAGCATTCTATGAACAAGATAAAGTTGAAAACTAAAACCCGACTGCGATCGTCTTAATAAACGCTGAAATATACTAAAATTGTTTTTCTGTCGCTTGGTATATTTAAATGTTGTAGTACATTTATATTAAATGAACTCAAAAATTTCTCCTCTTTCATTTCACACCCCACGCGATACAATAGCAAGAAAATTTTTTTGGAGACCCCCCACTTTTTTTCATGTAACAGCCGTGAGGTCAATTTTTTTTATTCATCAAAATCGGCCTAGTAGTTTAGGCGCTTTGGTGGAACACACAGAATCTGGATACAAACATACACACATACATACATACCTACATACATAGTCTTTCAAAATCATAAACCTTTCTTTTGGCTTTGCCGCAGTCGGGTAAAAACTGTGGAGCTATATCTGTTTGAAGTTTGGTATAAAGTTTTTAAACGAATTAAATCCTTTCTTGCTAGCAAAGTTTATCTTCTATCAAAGTTTATTTTCCCTATAATGCTCTATCTATTATATATAAATATATAGTCATGAGTCATTCATCATTTGTGTGACTTTGTCCGCGTGGCTTTTTAAGAATCCCGTGCGAACTCTTTAATTTTCCGATGTAAAAAGTTGCCTATGTTCTACCTAGGAGCTTTTATAAGTTCTACTTACGTATCTATACTATTTACACGTATGTTCCAAATTTTTCAATCGTCAAATAACTTTTATCTGAGGAATTTTGAGTTTTATTTATCGTCAATACGGCTTTATCTCTTATATAAAAGTTATTTGACGATTGAAAAATCGGGCCTGAAACAATTTTAACTAAGAGTGCTTTTAATGGTCACTCCAACTCAAGAGAATTTATAGGCGTTTTAACACGTTTATATAAAGAATCACGTAAGAAGTGTAACTTGAGATATTAATATATATTTTATTAAAACTTTCAGTGTTACGTATTCGAATTCTCACCACAAGCTACCGAGCATTGTTCATAATACCAGCCCATTTAAAGGGAACTGAAATCGGACGTTGGTTTCCGTGGCCAATTAAAAACGTCTGCACTAACAAACGAGGCAAGATAGATGGCGATCACTACACGGAACGGCACTCGCGAGGAAGCGGGGGAAATTGCTGCTTCCGGGCAACATGGGGGTGTTTGCTTCTATTTATGTGGTCTAGACTTTAGTTACTTTTTAGGGTTCAAAGGTACGGTACCTTATGCATATTCTGACATAGAGTTGACCACTTTTTATTACTAGACGAAGATCGTGACTTCGTCCGATTTAAGTTTTTAAAAATCCTTTGATAAATCTCTAATTTTCCGGGATAAAAGTTGTCCGTATCAATTTCCGGGACGCAAGCTAACTCTTACCTAAATTTCATATAAATCAGTTAAACGGATGGGCCTTTGAGAATTCCTTCGGAACTCTTTGATTTTCAGGGAAAAAAATTGGCCTTTGTCCGTCCCCGGGGTGAAAGCTAACTCTATGCCTGTCGGTCCGTAACTGTTAGTCAAAATGGGTGAAACTGTTTAAAAGCTAGAAGACGGACACACTTTCGCGTTTATAATAAGTATGGATTTATAGCTCGTTCACAGGGTGCGTAAGCGTTGCGTAAGCGTAGACGTAGCGCATACTATTGCGTTGTAATGTATGGAACTGTATGAAACAGTGATGTATGGAACTGTATGAAACATGGCACACTGTTTGCGTAATACGTGGACGTATGCGTAACCCAGTTTGTTAGGGGTTTACGCGCGTCGCTACGCACGTGTCATGTGTACGCAATTGGTGTGAATCGGTCTTAAGGTCTTAAGGGTTACCGCAACCTTTAGTTTAGTAATTAAAAACGTCTGCGCTAACAAACGAGGCAAAATAGATGGCTATCACTAAACGAAACAGCACTCGCAAGGAAGTGAGGGAAATTGCAGCTTCCGGACAACATGGGGAACGTGTGCGTTGAAAACGCTTACAATGTTTTCTTCTATTATATCTATCTTTGTATGTTTACGTAACTATGCTGGGGATTTATATACTTACTAGATGATGTGTAGGGTAAATTAAAATTTATAACACCCCCGACATGTAAAGGTTACAGTAACTAGAAAAGAGCTGATAACTTTCAAACGGCTGAACCGATTTTCTTGGATTATAGCTAAGAACACTCTTGATCAAGCCACCTTTCAAACAAAAAACTAAAATAAAATCGGTGCATCAGTTTAGGAGCTACGATACCACAGGCAGATCCACAGAAACATAGATACACATGTCAAACTTTTTTAATAAAGGAATTTTAATAAATTTTAAGGAATTTTTGGATTTTTAATAAAGGAAGAGAAGGCATTGAGTGAAGAAAGGCTCAAAAGAAATATCTTGTTAATACTTAGGCGTCGGTTTCAAGTTTTTATTTTTTGTGTCAACAAAATTTCATCGAGTTCGATTGATTAAAATTCAATTGAGAAACAAAACTACGTTTGTATGGTAAGCGCTGGGTAGTGCGTTAGGGTTACTTCTCTTAACAACAGTGTCATTAACCTCCAGCGATACAGTCACCTTAGTTTCAATTTCAAATGTTTCCACTAGCATTTTACCTATTTCACAAGTGTAAATTAAAAATTTATAACACCCCCGACAAATGAAGGTTACAGTAACTAGAAAATAGCTGATAACTTTCAAACGGCAGAACTGATTTTCTTGGATTATAGCTAAGAACACTCTCGATCAAGCCACCTTTTAGGCGCTACGATGCCACAGACAGATACACAGATACACCGATACACAGATACACAGATACACACGTCAAACTTATAACACCCCTCTTTTTTGGGTCGGGGGTTAAAAACAAATCAAAAGTTCGCAATCCTAATCTAAAACCAAAGCTATGAGAGCAGTATAAATACTCATTTATATTCAGTCTCGCAACAAATGAATTTATAGCTGTAGTCTATTTAATTGAAACGATCTAATGCAGAGCCCTTGTTAAGGACATAAAGTTGCTGGAAGGTTCAAGTAAAGGACAGAGAGGCGAACGGCTGAATTTCACATCTCATTTTTAACCCCCAACCCAAGAAGAGGGGTGTTATAAGTTTGACGTGTGTATCTATGTATCTGTGTATCTGTCTGTGGCATCGTAGCACCTAAACAAATGAACCGATTTTAATTTAGTTTTTTTGTTTGAAAGGTGGCTTGATCGAGAGTGTTCTTAGCTATATTAATCCAAGAAAATCGGTTCAGCCGTTTGAAAGTTATCAGCTCTTTTCTAGTTACTGTAACCTTCACTTGTCGGGGGTGTTATAAATTTTTAATTTACACTTGTTCAATTAAACTTGTACAAGTACTTTTGAATCGTCAAACCCTGAGTCAGTCAGTAACTCAGGGGTTTTCTTTTTATGTTATACCTATTTAGATTTAAATATGTCAATTACTATTTCATCTATATCATCAATCCATCATTAATTAATTAATTGATTTCACTTTTGTTTCGAAATGAGAATCGCTTAGGCCAAGTTACCGACACTAGCCAAGTGCAGGTTCGCAGACTTCACACAGCTTTGAAACTTTATTAATTAAAATTATTTAACTATTTATGAAAAACTCCAGTGATATGAGTATTGTATGAGGTTTCAAAACAAAATAAGAAACGCGTTAAATTCGACAAGGTGATTTAGCCATAGGTATGTTAACCAAGATTTATATAAACACTTTTCTCTAATAAAATTAATTGAGCCAATTTTTAAGAAAATCCTTATTTATCTCAGCCGTAGCCCAAAAATTTCATCTTAATTGAAAGTCTTACCTCTGATCAACGGCTAGACAAGGCGAATTACTCAAGAATATCCTTTTAAGTCGAGAAATTATTCAAATTCTTACAAATGAGGTAATTTGAGGGTGAAAACACTTCCTTTCCTTGGGGGAAAAAATTCGCTACATAGCATTATTTATTTTTTTCTTCAGAAAATTTTTGTCTTTTTCTGTGCATCATACCTATTATTAATTCAACACGCTCTCGTTTCTAAAAGTTTTAAGAATGTCAGCCGCAAGTTGCGAATATCAGGCCCTAATTAGAAAACAATATGAAAGGCCATACTTTTGATTGTGAAAATTTTAACTTCTTTAATATAACTTTCTTTAATAAATTATGCTTAATAGTTTTTGATTTATCGTGCAAAATGTTGGAAAAATACCCGAGTATGGAACCCTCGGTGCTCGAGTCTGACTCGCACTTGGCCGGTTTTTTATTTGAAATATATGGTAAAATTATTATATTTACAAATCAAAGTGAAAGAAAGTCTTTGAAAGTTGGCGCGGGAAGTCTGAATATGAAAGATGTGTTTTGAACGTGTTCCTTTATTATTATTATTATATTTAGGTATGAGTGTTAGAATGTGAGTAAAATTGGGGACTTTTTTGAAATAAAAGTAGATGGAATTATTTTATTGACTGATTTATGTCAAATAATTCTATTTTTTCGCTTGAAAATCCAAAGCGATAATAATTATAATATTATTTTTATCAAAGCCACTATTGCACGGTTCTCCACTCATGTGGATTGGCAGACTTTATGTCTACATCTTTGAGAACATTATGGAGAACTCTAAAGTATACAAAAGAGTACTTATGGACTGGTATAATGTTAAAGATATTTTGAAAATCCAATAAAAAAATTGAATTTAGTATTAAAAAACTTTTTCCTTTGGAAGAGGAATGGTAAGTATTCGATTTTATTTGAAAAAAAAAATTATTCAGATGGGCCCGCCGAAATTTTACAACATCGCATCGTAGGTTTACATAGGTGTAGATTTACTTGTGTATTGACGCGAACACCGCATATTTTTGGGGAAAATAAAACAGGGGTGCAAATGCCTCTCTGGGGGTGAAATCGAAATGACTTCACATTTTCGCCCCCTCACTACCCTGTTTCGATTTCAAATAAAATATGTCACTAAATAAATGCTTTCAGGTAATCGGATATTTATCGGTGCAATGTGAGAGGACAAAATTTAAAATGATACTCGAAGATCGAATTCGAGGAGTGGAGATCGAGTATAATGTGCCCTAAGATATATTCTTATGATGGTGAAAATATATTATACTAGCTGATGCCCGCGACTTCGTTCGCGTGGATGTAGTGTTTTAAAAATCCCGTGGGAACTCTTTGATTTCCGGGATAAAAAGTAGCCTATGTCCTAATCCAGAGTATAATCTATCTCCATTCTAAATTTCAGCCCAATCCGTCTAGTAGTTTTAGCGTGAAGGAGTAACAAACATACACACACACACACACACACATACAAACTTTCGCTTTTATTATTATATTAGTGTGATGCTTTGGAGTTTTTCTACCTGATTAAATCAGAAATGAGGAGAACTCAAAAAGCGCATAACTCTTGAGGAGTGCAGACACCGATGTTCGTTGGAACATGTTACTATGAAGCGCTGCATCTATTAGAACATTAATAGGTATCGCTGGGAGATCTGTAGTCTAACCAGAGTAGGTAATCTACACAGCTCAACCAGCCAACGGGCTGGGAAGCTGAGATAGCAACGAGCAGGGTACTTCGTTTGAAAAACCGATAGATGCACTAAAGAGCCCAGTCTTGGCAGAGCCCCCAGAGCAAACAAAAAAACAAAATGTTACAGTATGTTAATACACAAAACGTAAGCAATGTAGGGTGTTATACAACCTTGTGGGCTGCTGAATGCAAAGACAGTCAGTTGTGGAGACCTCTTTAGGAATCTAAAAAAGGAAAATCGGCCAAGTGCGAGTCGGACAGACACGACGGACGGACAGACTGACAGACAGACAATAAAGTGGTCAATTTGGCATAAATTCAAACCGAATTTTGGGGGGGGGTTTAAAATGATATGAGCTACTTAGTCATGTTATAAAAACATATAATTAAGTACTCTACCTCACAAAGGATTTTTGCATTTTGCGTAGACGATAGAAATATAACAAAAATATAGTAGGTATTATAGCAGAGGATTATTATTATTATTATGTCACCTCGAAGTTATACATAGTACATTTCGGAAACTTCACATCTCAATTTCATCCAGCAAACACTGCCCCACCTGGAACCTAGGCTAGACTTGAAAACGTGTCAAAGTGTACCTGGAAGAGATTTGTGTATTTTATGAAAATGTCCATGAATTTGTGGAAAATCTGTGCAGAGCAGTAGCGACATAATTCCGTGGGATTTAAATTTTAACCAAAATACGTGTATGTCTCAGGGCTTTTTGCAGCAGTTATTACATTAGATTTATCATCATCATTATTATTTGGTCTAGTACTAAGCATGGGTTTCCTCTCGTAATGAGACTGGTATAGGCCATAGTCTGCCACGTCCAGTGTGGATTACAATGTGGTGCTGGAGGGGCAACCTCGCACTGAAAGCGTAGCGTTGGAAGACCCGGACCCCCCCCCAATAGGTGGACGGGCAACATTAAGCGATAAGGACGTTTATCGGTTGATGATGATGATGATAGTTACATTAGATAGAGAGTAGTATTAGGTAAGTCGTAGAGTAGTAAGGCCGTGATAGTCTAGTGGCTAGGATGTCCTTCTGCTATACCGGAGGACGAGGGTGCAATCCCGGGCACACACCTCTTACTTTTCGGAGTTACATTCAACTGCTTTATCTAACGGTACAGAAAAATGTCGTGAGGAAACCTGCATAATTGAGAGTTCTCCATAATGTTTGCATAGGTAGGATGGTAACTAGCTACGGCCGAAGCCTCCCACCAGATCAGACCGAAATAATTTTGAATTTATTTATTGCCCCTGGCCGGAATCGAACCCGGGACCTCCCACTTATAAGACCCCAGCGCTCACCAATGCTGGCGCATTAAGTCGTCACATTTTTATATACGAGTCAAAGTTAGTGAATTATGTTGTAAACCGGCGTCATCGCACAGATTGCTTTGAGGAATCTTCAGAATTATCTCGGAGTTCGTAGCCTAGAGCTTTCTACGGCGAAAATGGAAAAACTTTTGAATGTCGGAATTTTATTTGTCACTTTGGGACTGCTGTATATTACCGTATATAAAAAATATTATTTTAGGACTTATAATATGAATAATCCATACTAATATTATAAATGCGAAGGTGTGTCCGTCTGTCTGCTAAGTTTTCACGGCCCAACCGCTTAACCGATTTTAATGAAATTTGGTACAGACTTGGAACACATCCCAGGGAAGGACATAAGCTACTTTTTATGCCGGAAAACCAAAGAGTATTTACGGGATTAAAAAAACTGAAATCCACGCGGGCGAAGCCGCGGGCATCTTCTATTTACGAAATAAATACGAAAGCATAGTAGCATAATTTGATGTGCTAAACATAGATCGAAAAGTGCCCTTTGCAGTCCGAATAATATTTCCTTCATAAAATTACGTATTTTTTGCCCAAAAATGATCTAAACTAGTTTGTAAAGCAAGCCGTATCAATTAAAACCACATAAGATTAGAAAATGATGCACGACCAAACCGAATGATGACGACGATTTCATCGAACATCGATCCAAAAGTGCCTTTTGCAGTCCAAATAATAATATATTATATACATATAGTATCACACTTATATATATTATAAAGGCGAAAGTTGTATGTGTGTGTGTGTGTTTGTTACTCCTTCACGCAAAAACTACTGGACGGATTTGGCTGAAATTCGGAATGGAGATAGATAATATCCTGGATTAGCACATAGGCTACTTTTTATCCCGGAAAACCAAAGAGTTCCCACAGGATTTTGAAAAACCTAAATCCACGCGGACGAAGTCGTGGGCGTCAGCTAGTTCTTTATAAAATTACGTATTTTTTGCCCAAAATTGATCTAAACTAGTGTATAAAGTAAGCCGTATCAATCAAAACCACGTTAGATTGGGACGTGAATCGTGATGCATGGTGATCTAATAAAAGAGCGTAAAGTCCTCATCCATTTGCCGATCCAACAACCCGACCGTGCCGAGCTATTCAAAGCAATGTTCGGAAAATGTTTTCGAGGCTCCCGTGTGGAGGACGTTTACACGACACCGATACGATACGATTTTAATTCGTTTGAAATAATCTATTTTACAATCCTTAAACGCCTTTCCGATTGTCAAAGAAGTTCAATTACAATTTACATTAATAATAGTGTAGAATGATACATGGATAACATGAAAGCTTCAAGTGCGGGTCAATTTTTTATGTGTACGTAAGTAGATATGTCATTTTGTTACTATGTGTATGTTTTCTATGCTATAATATTCTTTATATTCATATTTAGCAGATACATGGCATTTCATTTGAAATATAGCAGTGTATATTAGACTATCACGTTGATGTTTCGTAAATTCAGAAGTTTGACAATGATAAACTATTTTACTAGATACCGACGTCTTTCTGGAATTGAACGCTATTGGAGCTTTTCTCAGTAACTAATGCTTTTTTAGGCAATCAGAAAGTACAGTTGTAGATAAAGTTATTTTGTCAAATAGAAATATCACCCAATTTTAAGCTGTGTCACAGTTTTAATTGGGCGGAACTTCTATCTATCAGTCCTAGATATTGTTAGGTTGTAAATTAATCGGACACGAGGTCGTGTGAACGTGGTTTTTGGATTATTCCACTGGCACGGCTTCGTCAAGATTTCCGGATGCTGCGATTTGAATCGGCGTTTCGGTTTAGTCTATTATATAGTTATTTGAGGCGCTTTGTTTTAAAAATATTCTCCATCTACCCTCCACGCTTGACAGTCTGCTTGAGTGTATTGTTTCCCAGAGAAGTGGAAGCTTAAGAGATAAGTGAATATTGTATGGAAATCTCAAGCACTATTATTTTCGTAGTCTAAAAGCTGGCATTAGTAAAAAAAAGGCTTTTTTTTCTTAAATAACTTTCAAATATGAGGAATTTCTTAAATCGGTGCATTTTTAACCCCCGACCCAAAAAGAGGGGTGTTATAAGTTTGACGTGTGTATTTGTGTATCTGTGGTTGGTATCTGTCTGTGGTATCGAAGCTCTTAAACTAATGATCCGATTTTAATTTAGTTTTTTTTTTCGTTTGAAAGGTGGCTTGATCGAGAGTGTTCTTAGCTATAATCCAAGAAAATCGGTTCAGCCGTTTGAAAGTTATCAGCTCTTTTCTAGTTACTGTAACCTTCACTTGTCGGGGGTGTTATAAATTTTTAATTTATACTTGTTATTCAAACAATTTTTTACGTATAACAGAAAAAACAATTGTGTGCAAAGGCGGCCTTATTGCTTAGGTTGAAATCTATAGAGTGCACTTTGACTTTGCTTAGACTTAAGTTTCACTTAAAACGAGATAGGTTTATGCCAGCGGTACAACGCTGTCTCGTTTTAACAGTGTCTTAAGTCTGAACAAGGTCCAAGTGCGGTCTATAGATCTCGGCCTTAGAGAAATCTCTACCAGGCAACCTGTGCTGAAAGAAAAAGCTAGTGTTGTTAGTGTAGTGAGTTACGAGCTAAACGTGATCCCTGTCACCTTCCAGAACAAAATATAAACCACTAAACAACAAAGTTACATTAATTCTAAATAATTCACAACAATTTCGACGAATGTGTGCATTAAACGTGAAATATGCATACAAATGGTTGCCGAATTTCGGCGAATGCCTCAAGAATCACCGCAACACGTGTTTTTTATCGGCAACCGCCAATATAGGGGGCAATTCGCCTGTTTTATTGGACGTTAGATTCTGAGCCAAATGTGGAGACATCTTTATTGTTATCGTGCCTATTTTTAAACTAGTTTATATGCGCGTCTTTGCCCGCATAGACTACACTTTCAAACCCCTATTTTACCCCCTTTTGGGTTGAATTTTCAAAAATCTATTCTTGGCGGATGTCATAATACGAGTGATTTGCATGCCAAACAGTCCGGTCCAGTAGTTTGAGCTGTGCGTTGATAAATCAGTCAGTCAGTCATCTTTACCTTTTATGAGTATGTTACTAGATGAGGCACTTAGACGTGGTTTTAGGTTTATAAAACCCGTGGGAACTTTTTAATTTTTCGGGATAAAAATTTTCGGGACGCAAGCTACCTCGATACCAAATTAAATCGGTTAAACGGATGGACCCTTCAGAATCCCGTGGGAACTCTTTGTTTTTCTGGGATAAAAAGTAGCCTATGCCCATCCCCGGGATGTCATGTAAGCTTTGTACCAAATTTCCTCAAACTCGGTTAAACTGTTGGGCCGTGAAAAACTAGCAGGCAGACAGACAGACACACTTTACACAGACAGACGCATTTATAATATTAGTATGGAAGTATGGATTTAGATTGAAAGAATATCTACGGATGAATATATTATACCTATTTTAGGCATCAGTGGCTCAACCTAATTAACCGACTTCAAAAAAGGAAGAGGTTCTCAATTCGTCGGAATTTTTATTGGATGTATTCCTTTTGAGGCAATAAGTTGATCCTAATGATCTATGCAATAAAAGTACAGGTTGTAATTTTTAAAAATTTTAGTCGCTTCGATTCCCGGGTGTGGCAAGCGAATTTTCGCAAATCTTTGAATGCAGTTTTCTTTCTATTCAAAAATAAAGGAACGTTTTCTTTGAGTAAAATTTTCTAACTAAAGATTAAGAGTATTAAGAGTACTTTCCCTTCAGATGGAATTACAAAATTCCACCCTGTGTATATACAGTCAAAAAGTCGTAGATCAAACGCAATAGGGAGATAGAGGAGGTCATTTCCAGCAAAAAAATTTTCTATAGCATGGCCATATTTAAATTGCCCTAAACCCTGTATATAATAATAATACATATATAAATGATTTATTTATTAATTTATTATAATAACGGATCAACGCCAACTTCAGTAAAGACTTTTGTTTACTTGCCCACACTCGGGGCTCCCTGTAACGATAACAAATTGTTCTCATGAACTTGTAATGATGTAAAAACAATCTCCGAACGTGAAACTTTCTCAATCACGTTAAAAGGCTACATGTACATTAATTACGAGGGGGTCTAAATTGCCATTAATTCATCATACCCCCTTGATATGCTAATTAAAATTTATGGCGAAACGATTTTTCCTCTAAGGTTATAAATTAATGCCAAGTGTTCCCATAAGGGTATTTACCACATTTGGACGTAATTAACTATGACAATGAAAAGAGTTGAGCACTAAAAAATCTGTTATAATAGTAGGTAAGTGGCCAAGTGTGTTGTTTTGTTAGGTACCTAAATAACAGAAAATCATGAGGTTATAATATTTTTAATACAGTTGCTCAAAAAGTGGCGTATTGCAGGGACGTATAGCGTTCGGGATGAGGGCTATTACATAATCGTGCTTTTTTTTTACCTTTCCCGCACTCGTGCTTTTTCTTTCCCAACTGTCAAAATATTAAAAAGAAAAACCAACCATGAAGTTTTTACTAAAAAAATTCATAGAAGTTTTAAGATTCATGCAAATACGTATATTTCTAAAAAGAAGCTACTTACTAATTTGTTTCAATATCAGATTTAATGATTTGATTGAATGAGTTTGGTTAGGTTTCATTTCATTTCATCTCATTAAATTTCATTTTCATTTCATATCAATAAAAAACTTCTACTGAAGACTTGGCTGTATGGGCATAGTTCCCTTTGCCTACCAGAATGGGTGAAGAAAAAAAAACTCTACTTATATTCTACGGTTGGCGCCATTTTTGAGAAATTTTCTTTGCGAGTTTAGTTGTTGGTTGCCTAAAATGAGTAATTTCGACCCTAGTTTTTTATATCTATTAACAATAAAGTTGTTTTAAATTAAATTAAATTAAGTTAGTTGAGTTTATTGTGTTTTTATTATTTTTTATTAAATTGCTTCATTTTTTCGCAACTGTATTAAAAATAATCGTTCAGTACACGTGCGGAACCGTCATTGCAACTCGTTCCGACTGTCAACCCTCGCCTTCAGCTACGCCTCGGCTCAGGTAGACATTTGTCGGAACTCTTTGCAATGACAGCCTTTCCGCACTTGTAATGAAATATACTATTCTACCTTCTAGTGTATGTAGGTAATATTTAGTTTGTGTTGAAAAAGTGGGTTGTTACAGCTGCGTATAGGTGTAACGGGAATTTAATATAAATCACACTAATATTATAAAGGAGAAACTTTGTATGTGTGGGTGTGTGTGTGTATGTTTGTTACTCCTTCACGCAAAAACTACTGGACGGATTGGGCTGAAATTTAGAATGGCAATAGATTATACCCTAAATTAGCACATAGGCTACTTTTTATCCCGGAAAATCAAAGAGTTCCCACGGGAATTTTAAAAAACCTATATCCACGCGAACGAAGTCGCGGGTATCAGCTAGTACATAATAAATAAGCCCATTGCATGATGAAATCTGTGAAGCAACCTAAGTAAACAACCTAATCACGTAATTTCAATCTACGCGAATTATATTATTTAGGTATACTAATAGTAAAAACAAGTACAATATGCGATAGATAGGTACATATATAAAGTTACAGTATTGAAATCTATGGACCATTTACTTTCATTAAAAACTCTCTAGTTAGATGTGGAAAAATCCTTAATTGCATTGAAGTAAATCACTAGTCTTATTACAATTTCAATGGCTCTTGAATATTAATATTGGAATATATTTACATAAATTAATATTCTCTCTAAGGGAAAGAGATTTTAATATAGAATTACAATGTAGAAGAAATATAAAATTTCAGTCTTCATAACAGACTAGATGATGCCCGCGACTTCGTCAGCGTGGATTAAGGTTTTTTGAAATCCCGTGGGAACTCTTTGATTTTCCGGGATAAAAAGTAGCCTATGTGCTAATCCTGGATATTATCTATCCCCATTCTAATTTTCAGCCAAATCCGTCCAGTAGTTAGGCGTGAAGGAGTAACAAACATACTCACACACACACATACAAACTTTCGCCTTTATCATATGTGATACCTAATACTGTTGGTAATATTATAGGTATATAGATATAATATCACATAACAGTTTTGTTAAATAAAAATAAATAAATAAATAAACTTTTATTTCAGGCCATTAGACCCATAATTGTGTTAGTATGACAAATAACTTAAACTATGTTAGTAGGTACTTATTTCTAGCTTAACAGCTAATTCTATAACTAAAACTATAACTAAAAAGCCCGAGGGAGCCTCTTGGCGCCTATGTGCGCACCCCCCCAGCACCTCCAGAGAGGACTATCTAGTTTCCTGGCCAATGCGCTGAGAAGAGTGTTAAAAGTTTAGTTTGTTGACGACACCCCTCGTGCAGTGGTGAGCGCCATGGTCTTAAATGAGAGGTACCGGGTTAGATTCCCGGTTTCTAAATTCGCTCGTTCCCACTAGTTTAACTGATTCGTTCAACCGTTGAACTAGTGGGAATAAATAGTTAGACTCAGATAGTGATGCGAATTCAAGGAAACTGAATAAATTAATGCCATACTGAAATTAGATTTAGAATAGCTTCTTCAGAGTAGACATTGTGTTTCGATCGCAGGCACGCACCTCTTACTTTCGGAGTTATATGGCTTTTGATTAATTAAATATTATATCACTTGCTTTAACTGTGAAGGAAAAGATTGAGAGGAAACCTGCTTGTCTGAGAGCTCTCCATAATGTTCTCAAAGGTGTGTGAAGTCTGCCAATCCGTACTGTGCCAGCGTGGCAGACTATGGCCCTAGCCCTTCTTATTCTGAGACGAGACCCGTCCTCAGTAGTGGGCCGGTGAAGAGTCGATAATGATGAAGATCTGTGCTCTGGAGCTGAAAGCATCTGCAAAATATACTAAGTTTCCAATTACCAACAATAAGTTGCCTTCAATTTACAACCAATTTTCTAACCAATTTCGCGAGGGTCTATTGGCTCTTAGGTTTCCAAACTGGAGTTCAATAGATTGTTCAATTTATGGATGCTATTACTGAACTGTCAGCTGAATCTTTTTGCAAATTGCTCCTTAGAAATATATTCTTCATTACTAGATGATGGCGTAAAACTTTGAAATTTTTGATAACTAAGTCTTCAACTTTATTTAGACTCAAATTACGATTCTGATTTACCATTGAATATACTGGGCCTATATACAGTTCTAGACATGTAAGATTTTAATCAACCAAGATTCTGTGTTCATACTCATCAACATCATCTCTACTTAGCGACGGCCCACTACTGAGTACGAGTCTCCTTTCCGAGGAAAGGACAAATTTCAGGCCATAATAATCTACCACGTTGATAAAATGCGGATTAGCAAACTTCACACACCTTTGAGATTATTAACCCCCGACCCAAAAAGAGGGGTGTTATAAGTTTGATGTGTGTATCCGTGTATCTGTCTGTGGCATCGTAGCCCCTAAACTAACGAACTGACTTTCATTTAGTTTTTTTTTTGTTTGTAAGGTTGCTTGATCGAGAGTGTTCTTGGCTATAATCCAAGAAAATCGGTTCAGCCGTTTGAAAGTTATCAGCTCTTTTCTAGTTACTGTAACCTTCACTTGTCGGGGGTGTTATAAATTTTTAATTTACACTTATATAGTTGAAGTATTGAAACTAAACAAGAGACGCAGATGGTATTTTTCCAAACGATTTCTAACTTAATAGTCGAATAATCGAACCCATCAAAAAGCAAAAGGGCTACATCATTCACTTGCACGTACCATAGGGTCTACGAATATTTGTTACCTGAACACACTAGGGGATGTGAACTCTGTCTGGTTAGTATGAGATTTTCATCTCAACAACGTCGATAGAAAGTGGGGATCGAAACACATTGAAGTCAGAGGAAAGTGAATCTAAATATCCTTGTCTCAAAGCTCAAGTTTGGCTACACATCTATAGGCAACGCTCCAAGTGGAAATCTCGCGGAGTTAAAATCAATGGTACTGAGTTGAAGACTTTAATACAAGGAAATTTAGATGCATTTTACTGTGTCGTTATTATGGTTCGATGCTTTGACCTGGTTCCTCTTTCACCTTTCTACGATGGTACTACCAAGCATCGTCAAGGTCTGCATCCGTACGTAGTCGAACTTCCTCGAACACGTAACTACGAAACGATTTGCTTCCTCTTTCCTAATTCGAACCGCTAGGATATGGAACGCCCTTCCGGCGTCAGTTTTCCCTTCCACCTATAATATGAGTACCTTCAAGTTCAAGGCAACTTCTAGGCAAGCGCGCTCCATCTTAGGCTGCATCATCACTTGCTAACAGGTCTGATTGCAGCCAAGCGCTAGTCTATATAATTTAAAAAAAAATGCTCAAATTCTATCAACGTTGAACTGAGATATAAATCTTATACTAAGCATAGTGGTCCCTTAGGACCTCTTGAAGGGTAGGTGGATCCAAATCGAAATGTTATCAAGAGAAATAAGCCACTTACAAATATGTCATTGTGATAAATTGACTACCTTCTGCAGTTTACACAGATGTGGGGGACTTGGAAAATGTTTCGAAAATTGATGTCGTATGATTTCTTTGAGCAAACTGTCATAACTTATTATATTAATGGAAAGGAAACAATATGTACTATTTTTAACCCCCGACCAAAAAAGAGGGGTGTTATAAGTTTGACGTGTGTATTTATGTATCTGTGTATCTGTCTGTGGCATCGTAGCTCCTAAACTAATGAACCGATTTTAATTTAGTTTTTTTTTGTTTGAAAGGTGGCTTGATCGAGAGTGTTCTTAGCTATAATCCAAGAAAATCGGTTCAGCCGTTTGAAAGTTATCAGCTCTTTTCTAGTTATTACTGTAACCTTCACTTGTCGGGGGTGTTATAAATTTTAATTTACACTTGTAATAATATATTTTGTGATTAAGTATAATGAGGAACAATATGATAGGTAGGTATACACACCTAACGTTAAAGTGAATACTGAACAATTAAAAATTTATAACACCCCCGACAAGTGAAGGTTACAGTAATAACTAGAAAAGAGCTGATGACTTTTTTAACGGCTGAACCGATTTTCTTGGATTATAGCTAAGAACACTCTCGATCAAGCCACCTTTCAAACACAAAAATCTAAATTAAAATCGGTTCATTAATTTAGGAGCTACGATGCCACATACAGATACACACGTCAAACTTATAACACCCCTCTTTTTGGGTCGGGGGTTAAAAACACCAAACGAGTCGCAAGGAGCCGCTGGATTCAGGCGGCGCAAGACCGTGGCCGAAGAGGGCTATGTCCAGCTGTGGACGTCTATCCATCTATTGATCTATTTATCTATGAAGCAGTTGAAGATAAGGATAATAATGAGCATGATTGTTTGTTTTTTTAACCCCCGACCCAAAAAGAGGGATGTTATAAGTTTGACGTGTGTATCTGTGTATCTGTGTGTCTGTGTATCTGTGTATCTGTGTATCTGTGTATCTGTCTGTGGTATCGTAGCGCCTAAACGAATGAACCGATTTTAATTTACTTTTTTTTGTTTGAAAGGTGGCTTGATCGAGAGTGTTCTTAGCTATAATCCAAAAAAATTGGTTCAGCCGTTTAAGAGTTATCAGCTCTTTTCTAGTTTTCTTGTAGAAAAGAAGGTTAGATAACCGTTATGTTCTTAATATTATGTCAATTGACAAATGTCGAGCTGTCAAGATGGACGTTGCCTAAATACATAATTATTTATTTGAAAATGATGTTTTGGAAAACTCAGATACTTTAGATAGTAGGCGCGGAGTAGTCCAAGAAAATCAGTTCAGCCGCATCCAATTTCAGCCGTCGAAAGTTATCAGGTCTTTTCGGTCTTTTCTAGTTACTGTAACCGTCACTTGTCGGGGGTGTTATAAATTTTTAATTTACACTTGTTATTTGTTTGCAATGTTTATAATAAAATTACAGAAGATAGAATCTGAACAAAACTGATTCAGTTCTGTTTGGCGCAATCAGTTGACACCCGTTTCAATTACAATTAACAGAAGACAATCAAGCTGAACCCAAAATCCAATCTAATAAACAGAATACAATAAGATTTCGGATGCAAATAACAGCAAATTGCACTAAAACTTAATGGATTTGATTAAGTTCCAGGACACTATACACTTAATTTCCATTATCCCATCCCTTTCAATAACCCTCAAAGATATTTATTCCAAACAACATTAATAGACAAGTAGGTCTGTACAAAGTTGTCAAACGGGCCCTAAACTGCTAACAATATTCTCAAGTTGAAAGTACCTCGGAACAAGACATCAAATGTTACGCCCACAACACCCTTAATAAGTTTGACCATAACCCCCTGTTACACCGTAACGAATTGCTACAAACAATAACTTCGTCAAAAATTACTTAATGTATGGATAATTTGAGTAAATGAAATATTACTAAATTACATAAATTACATATCTAGCTGAGCTTAGATTTGTGCACCCCATGGGACCTATCTCAAGTCCAAAATATATAGCTCTTAAGTGCTCTCGACTGTATCACATTTACAACAATAAATAACAAGTAACTCTACTTTCAAGCTCTGATTCTACAAACTCTACATCTTGGTTAAAAAAGTACGGCTTGAAGGCTTGAATAGAATAGAATAGAATAGATTTTTATTCAAATAAACTTTTACAAGTGCTTTTGAATCGTCAAATAATTTACCACTGGTTCGGAATGCCGTTCCTACTGAGAAGAACCAGCAAGAAACTCGGCGGTTGCTCTTTTCAATTGTTCAATTTACAATAATATCCCGGCCGTTTAATGTTCGTGAAACTGATGATATAACATATTTTAAGGCCATTCGGAATAGTTTGTGCGACCATTACTAATTTGTATTGTATTACGTGACTGTCGCACAAGCTATTCCGGGCTTAAATGTATCAGATAAAAAATCCACGAACATTAAACGGCCAAGCCGTCCTTTTTTAACCAAGATGTAGGGTTTGTAGAGTCAGAGCTTGTAAGTAGAGTAACTTGCTATTTATTGTTGTAAATGTGATACAGTCAAGAGCACTTAAGAGCTATATATACTTTGGACTTGAGATAGGTCCCATGGGGTGCACAAATCTAAGCTCAGCTAGGGGCTTGGTTCTACTAGAGATCTCATGACTTTTTAACAGTGAAAACATTATGAACTTGTGAGTCTTGACAACTTTTACATGAAATGTTTTTGGTGGGATATATTTTTACTAGCTGATGCCCGCGACTTCGTTCGCGTGGATTAAGGTTTTTTGAAATCCCGTGGTAACTCTCTTTGGTTTTTCGGGATAAAAAGTAGCCTTTGTGCTAATCCAGGGTATTATCTATTTTCATTCCGAATTTCAGCCAAATCCGTCCAGTAGTTTTTGCGTGAAGGAGTAACAAACATACACACACTCACACACACACACACACACACACACACACACACACACACACACACATACAAAATTTCGCCTTTATAATATTAGTGTGACAAGTATAATTTGTTCGACTTGTCCATGTTACGCGTAGGTGTGACAGGAGCCTGACTGACGCATCTGTCCCTTTTCATTAGGCTAGTTCGGATTACAAGAGTATGAATAAAACATAGAGGGCCAACAGCAAATTATTAACGAGTTGTTTACGGCCCGGGTAAAGTCTCAGACTGTTATGGTTTGCTATGGTAATCTGTATCAATACTGTATATATACATATAGTACCTATACTAGGATATGGAAATCTGTATTTACCTATCTATGCATATAATAAAATTGTAGAAAAGTGGTGTCTGTACAATGGAAATATATAAAAAAAAGTAGTAGGGGTTGTTATTATATCGATGCCGAACCCGAAATTGTAATTATTATTTTTTTGTCTGTTTGTCTGTGTGTTTGTGCATGCTAATATCAGAAACGGCTTATTCGATTTAGATACGGTTTTCACTAATATATTGTAGTAAGCTTCACTTAACATTTAGTGTTTATTTCATGTCAATCGGTTCATAAATAAAAAAGTTATGTCAATTTAAAGAATCACGGCGAACATTTTTAACGTACAGAGTACATGCTGCCCGAAAAGTCACTATTCCACGCGAACGAAGTCACGGGCACAGCTAGTAGTACCTATAACTAGGATATGGAGCGCCTTTGCGGCATCAGTTTTCCCCTCCAAATTTAATATTGAGCCTTGATAGCTCAACGGTTGAGGAGCGGACTGAATTCCGAAAGGTCGGCGGTACAAACCCCACCTGTTGCACTATTTTTCATGAGTATTAGTCATGATTTGCATGGTTAATAGGCCTCTTCTAAGCAGGCACGCTCCATCTTAGGATGTATCATCACTTACCAGCAGGTCTGATTGCAGCCAAGTATAGTCTGTAAACTTAAAAAAGGAGATCATGAGTGCAGTACGTAGCCTGCAGAATTGATAGTTGGGGTTGTAAAGTGCTTGAATATTGAAGATCCGTGAAGCATTGTGAGACTTAGGTTGATCGGAAGTGAATCGCCGGGAACCACTCACACAAACGGCATAAGATCGTTTTCTTTGGCGATTCTTGTAAAATACCTATATCCAGCCATGAAAGTTTATCTGTTGAGACAGGCAGATTTCTGGGTACAACCACTGCAATAAGAAGGCTCGATCCGAATCACGTAACGCAATTATACCTACATACCTACTGATTACTAATACATTATGCCCTGTCACAACTATAGGCCACACGTTCCAAACTATATAGAACTAGCTTATACCCGCGACTTCGTTCGCGTGAATGTAGGTTTTTTAAAATTCCCGTGGGAACTCTTTGATTTTCCGGGATAAAAAGTAGCTTATGTGGTAATCCAGGGTATAATCTATCTCCATTCTAAATTTCAGCCCAATCCGTCCAGTAGTTTTTGCATGAAGGAGTAACAAACATACACACACACACACACACACACACACATACAAACTTTCTCCTTTATAATATTAGTGTAATAGAATAGATTTTCATTCAAGTAGACTTTTACAAGTGCTTTTGAATCGTCAGAGTAATTTGCCACTGGTTCGGAATGCCGTTCCTACCGAGAAGAACCAGCAAGAAACTCGGCGGTTGCTCTTTTCAACTGTTACTTGATAGTTCTTGTTGAACTGGCACTTGATATTCTCCTTTATTGTTACTAAAATAACCAACATCTACAACTACACAAAGTACAAAATTAGTTAAACGCGCCGCACGGTTGGAACTTAATGAATTATGTTGTACAACCAAAGTTGGTCATCTAATTTTCCCGCTATGGCAAGCAATACATGAGTAATAACTTGGCAAGGCACAATAGCTTTGTACCGACATGTTGTTGAGTTAAGTGTGTTAATATTGTATATTATGTTATAGTTTATGCTATCTATTTGCAATAAATAATAACTATTACTTGGGTTATGGCTGCTGTTTCGATAATTTAGTATTCCATATAAGCTTGTGTTCATCACAATAGAAGCGAGAGTTTCGACAAGTGGAAGATTAATACTGACAGACTTTTGAATATTTAGCTTTGAGTCTAGACGCCACATTTATATTCATTTTAAATTTTTATAGATTGTACAGTTATATAAAAAAGAAATAATAAACCAAAAATACTACCTTGGAGTGCACGGTATTAATATAATTTAATTATTATTTAAATTATGTTTGCATTTATTGAAATGAAATAAACTGGACCTGTTATTAACATTGGTGGTTGCTAGCCGCGGCCAAAACCTATCATTACGAAGACAGCTTAGAAAATAACCCAAACAGACACCGTAAGGAATCGATCGTTGAATCTCTTATAAAATACACACCCTTGTACATTAATGCCGTCTGCTAGTTTCCTCGCTATTTATATATTTTTTAAATATTCGATAAAGTGACGATGCGGTTTAGATGAAAACGGGCATACTTGGAAGCCATATAGGTGTCGTACAAGAACGCTAAATCACTTAGAGGTACGACTTTACCAGCAGGGTAGTAACTAGTCACAGTTTCCCCGCTAGACCAATTCTTTCCGGGATTGTTTCTTCTGGGGATCAAACCCATCACTTATAAGACAACTACGTTTACCAGAATGGATCTCAGAAAATTTGGAGAGAATAAAGTTAAGCAACCAGAAAGTAAGTTTGAAATGCTACAATCTTGCAAAACACAAAGACAAAATGTCCCGGGCGAACTTAAATGGGTTATCGTAAAGTTATTACTTTAAGACCACCTGCTGGTACAGGATAAGCAGCGAAATATGGCGGTTCACTTTCAGTGAGATTATGAGCCATAATACCAAATTATGGTGACGTTTTAATGGTAAAGATAGGGTGTGATAAGAAAGTGCGAAACAAAAGGCTATTCGTGCGGGTATTGAGACATTTTCCAGATAGTTGGATGAATATTGTATAGAAATATTTGAACCTTCGCTAGAATATTGTTTATTTTATATCTGTAAGTTTTATTATAAGGCTAACACAGCCAATCTAATATCGTAATCAGTGACGCAAAATATACTTTCGTCGTCCGTGACTTCGACCGTTTATCCGTTTTGTTGAAGTCCCACGAGAATTTTCACAATTTTTGAGATAAAAGCATATTAATTATTGAGTAGATAAGCTCAATCGGCTTAGTCATTATCTCGTGAGGGAGTAACATACATCCAAACTTTCACATTTATAATATTAGGTAAGAGAATCAAACAGTCTGCAATATATACTAGCGCTTGGCTGCAATCAGACCTGCTAGCAAGTGACAATGCAGACTAAAAGCCACACTTGCCTAGAAGATGCCTATTCACTCTTTAAAGGTACCTATACCTACTGTCAAAAGAAGTGAAAAGAAGATTCCAAGTGTCTAACCCTAGCGGTTAACAGACTGAGAACAAATCTGTTTATCAGTACACACACAGACAGATTCCTGATCCTTCCAAGGGAAGAATAATAGTATGGAAACTATGTGTGGTAACGTATGGAATATAAAAGAAACGCGACGGGATTCAATACGAATCAAAATCGATATATTGCGGACAGGTGCGCCTGGGACGTGAATTCTAACGTAGTCTTATCCAGGATTGACGAAGCTTAGTCTTTGACCAATCGCGATGTATTGCACGTCTTGATGTTTGGTGTAAGTTATAAGCGGCGCAAGTATGCCTCTCTTATCGAGAGTTACATCTCTGTTACGTTTGCCGTGGAGACCCTAGGGTCATGGAATCTTAGTGCTAAAGAAAATTTACGAGACATTTCACCGCGGATAGTCTCACCTGGTGACAGAAGCACTGGGTCATTTTTTGAAAGAAAGAAAGAAAAAAAATTTTTGAAAGCTGTGCCACACATTACCACTTATTCCTACGGGTTAGGTTATCCTGGCACCTGTAATACTTGAGCATTAAATTCAAAAGACCTCAAGCAGAAGAATTTTGCGAAAACGATCAGCCTGGTTGTCTAGCGCAGAATTGTAGCCAGTATTCTTTCATTTTTTTTTTCATTTTCATTTATTGCAAGATTTTAAGTAAAAAAGATGTTACATAAATTTTAAGTAGGTACGTATCACAATCTGCCATGACATGGCGTGCAAAATTTACAATCTTAATATACATTTTCAATAAGTACATAAAATATCATTTTTAATCAATAGAAAATTCTTGCCCCTATTCTACGTAGGCATGGTTTGTAAAGTAATTAGATAAGGCTAGCCTTAAGTTTTATTGGAACAGCTCAGAAAATAAGTTACAGTAACATGTAGGCGAAAAATTATTATCAGACATATTCGTTAACCGATAGGCGTCCACTACTGGACATAGGAACTTCCACAGGTCACAGTCATGCGGCACCTGGATCCAACAGCTTCATGAAACTCGTTGATGTCATCTACTGTCCTTTCCGGACAGCTTTCTGGTGTGAAGTCGACATTCTATCACCTTGGAATTCTTGGGACCCCAACGCCTATCAGTTCATCAAACTCGTCAAACTTTCGAATTATCGAACTAACTATCGAACTTCTCTATCCCGGATATAATTTTATCATCCGCAAGAAAATGTACGAGGTAAGCCATACTAAAAGTATTATAATGCATTAAGTGTTAGGTTTGGTAAAGTTCCAAAACGAACATTTCATTCGATTTTGATATTTATTTCGTTAGTGCAAAGATTTTCAATAGTGCGCGTTTAAAACTAAAGAAACCGATAGATATAATCCATATCCATACTAATATTATAAATGCGAAAGTGTGTCTGTCTATTACCTTTACACCGCCCAACAGTTTAACCGATTTTGATGAAATTGTACCAAATTTCATCAATACAGACTTAGCTTATATCCCGGGGATGGACATAGGCTACTTTTTATCCCGGAAAATCAAATAGAAAATCATGGTATCTTAAAAAACCGAAATCCACGCGGATAAAGTCGCGGGCATCCTCTAGTAGGTAATAGCATAAAATCATATCTTATTTCACATGGAAATGCATCCAGGATGTCTCAATGCACAGGCTTATCGAGACTCGCGACGGCTTAAGTTCAGTTTTTCACCATTTGTTATATTTTGTATACTTATTGCGTTCGTTTCAGATGGTACAAGTTATAGAAGAGAAGCAAGAAGATAGATGAAAAGGCTACATAAAAAATCTAGGATCAAAAATGGACTGTGGACTTACAAGGGACCAAAAACTTAATTTGCTATAATCCGCCAAACCAAAGAAATCTGTATGGTGCAACATGCAGCATGCGATATGCACCACCCGCCCTCCCACTGATAAACATGCAGGAAAAGCCAGCCACCAAGCAAGCCACACGCACCAT
This sequence comes from Maniola jurtina, assembly GCF_905333055.1. NCBI lineage: Eukaryota > Metazoa > Arthropoda > Insecta > Lepidoptera > Nymphalidae > Maniola > Maniola jurtina. Next base: position 10,889,351 of record NC_060047.1, read on the forward strand.
TACCACGCAGCAGCACACAAATCCCAACACCACTCGACACACGTTTCGCCCCGATACAGGAGCATCCTCAGGAGATGTAGACCTTACAATACCTAATTGCAAAGTCCATTGCAAAGGCATTGTAAGGTCTACATCTCCTGAGGATGCTTTGGTTCCTTATATTTCATTGTACATTTGAAAAGAGCAACCGCCGAGTTTCTTGCTGGTTCTTCTCGGTAGGAACAGCATTCCGAACCAGTGGTAGATTATTTTGACGATTCAAAAGCACTTGTAAAAGTTTAATTGAATAAAATAATTTGAATTTGAATTTGAATTCATGCCTTCCGCAAAATAACGCCTGCTTCTATACTACGACTGTGGACTTATCACTCAACCGTACCACATTAGCAAAAAGCATTGAACACAGTAGCGATTAATCAAGCCATCGCCGGGCCACTACTGAGTACCGGTGTCCTCTCTGAATGAAAAGGGTTTTTCCTATAGGGCTATAGTCCACCACGCTGACCAAGCGCAGATTTCACACACCAACATTATGGAGAACTCTCAATCATGCTGGTTTCCTCACGATATTTTCGTTCACCAGTTTTTCTAAATTACCTTAGTTTTTTGGCAATAACTTTTACATTTTTGCAAATAACGGCTTTGTAGATACGACGGCAGAACTAGTACTATAATATGGCCGCAGCTTCAGGCGCGCAATAAGCGCATATAAAAAATCAACAAGGCATAGGAAGGAACGTTTTCGCCATCTGTGCTATGATTTATCCTCAGTGTTTCGCAGCGAAGCCTCGGACGATAAATCTAAGCAAGTTGTAAGTCGTTGCGTCGTAAATAAAGAATTTCGTCTCGGCTCGGCTCGTGTCGCTTGGATATCGCGCACACGGACGACATTTTTGTCTGACACAATTTTTTCTTAAATTCACACATAAATATTGTTACTTTCATTTTAAATAGAACAGTGTACAGCCTCCTATCTGAGGTAATATAACAGTAGGTGTCTGTGGGTCGCAGCTATAGCCACTGACAGATGCGCCGCGGTTGATTCGACAAGACAGAAAAGTATGACGTCGCGTCAACTGCAGCGTGACTGTCGCGTCGCGCGCTTCAGTCGCAGCGTCTACAACGTAAACAGAGAGCGCACTAGGAGTAATAATTATACAGCAATATCACAACGGGTGGTGTTTGAACCTTCAACCGTTATGATTTGAGTCCGCTCCCTTAACCATAGAACTCTTGAGGCTTCAATTAAATAATAAATTATCTAAGTAAATTAATAAGAGTAAAGTAAGAGAAATAAAATCCTATAAAGCGAGACAATTTCGCAAATGACAACATTTATAATCCTGTCCAAATAGATTTAATCGGTGGGACTCTTTCTACAAGTACGAATGGCAGCTCAACCCACTTGAAGGCATCATAAGGCGGACTAAGCCTTAATAGCTCAAAACTCAGGTCATCATCATCAACATCTCAATTCATCATAATATCAATCATACTTAAAAAAAGGCCTTAGCCACATATTGAAAATCAATGTAATAATTATTTATTAACTTAGTAAATAAATCTTTTTGAGTTCACATCCATCACCTGGACCACTACTGTACCTACCACTAGTATATAATCTTTTTAGATAAAACTCTCTTTTCTGTTGGTGAAAACTGTATGAAAATTCGTATAGTAGTTTCAATGACTAGCCCGAACAAATACAAACTCAGCGTGGTGGGGAACTTTAAACCATACTAATAAAAAAGAAAAGAAGGCGTTTAACATTCCGAAGATGAAAATGCGATCTGAGGGCAACGGCAGGAATACTTTGAAAGAGAAAAAGGAAGGAGGTCTTTGAAGGAAAACAAGACAATTTCGTTATTTATTTACTATCGGTGATTTTACATAATATGTTTGAGAAATAAATTTGCTGTCAATAGTTACATATAAGTTAAAAACATGTGAAAAGTCAATAAAAATGTCTTAAATCTATAATATCTTATAACGCACACTAATATTATTAAGACGAAAGTGTGTCTTCATTTAGTTTATAGTATGTAGTGATACACAGAGGTTTTTAAAGAATTCTGATCCTGATCAACTGTACAGCATACGCGGCTGAATAGCTTATTGAGGTAACTTAGACACGGCCTTTCGGTCGAGCTTCGTCGATCTATGCGACTCTTTGAATCAACAAAACAAATTTAGGAGATTAAAGAAAATTTAATTTTCTGCCTTCTCTAACTTATTTGACAAATTAGTGGAGTCCCAGACAACCGGCTTTATATACCAAAGCAAATTAAAACTACAATTAACTTTACGGGCTGTACGAGTTAGCTATACCAATTTTATTTCACGTAGTATTTTCTTAAGTAAGCTGTGATAGCCTAGTGGTTAGAACGTTCGCCTTCTAATCGGAGATCGGGGGTTCGATCCCGGGCACGCACCACTAACTTTTCAGTTTAAGCAATTAAATATCACTTGCTTTAACGGTGAAGGAAAACATCGTGAAGAAACCTGCATGCCTGAGAGTTCTCCATGTTCTCAAAGGTGTGTGAAGTCAGCCAATCCGCATTGGGCCAGCGTGGCAGACTATGGCCTAAACCCTTCTCATTCTGTAAGGAGACCCGTACTCAGTAGTGGGGCGGAAATGGGTTGATCACGAGTATTTTCTTAGATCACGTAAAGTATACAAATTCTACTCGTATCTGACTTTCTCCAGTCCCGCGTGTGTAGGACCATTTCGATGGACTAAATATTAATTAATTGGTTCCATATAATCTTATCAAAACTCTCTGACAGCGCTAATCAATTGTACGATGGTTTATCAACATTGATCCATGTTGGTGATAAAACTGATAATATTTTTGATCGTACCTTTGTTAGCTACATATCTCGCGGGTATGTTAATTTTCTGTCCAGGTTATTGTCACTAACATCTTCATCACTGACTGTATAATATGTCGGTGATCTTTTTGATATCCTTTTTACCCGACTGTGGCAAAGCCAAAAGGAAGGGTTATGATTTTAGCAGTCTATGTAAGTATGTATGTATGTTTGTATCCAAATTGTGTGTGTTCCACCGTAATGCCTAAACTAGTGGACCGATTTTGATGAATGAGGTGTCAATTGATTCGTTGTAAAGGTCTGGGTGACATAGCCTATATTTTATACGAAAAAAATTGACCTAACGGATGTCACATCAAAAAAGTGGAGGTATCCAAATTTTTTTTGGTTTTGTATCTATTATTGTATCTGAATATACTACTTCTCCGCCAACTATTAAGCGTTTACTTTATTATGCTTGACTTTTAAGCTTTTTCGCCAACTGCATCGTTACTTTTTTTATTACCAGATTAGGGACTTGCGCTTGACAAAAATCACAGGTACTTAAAGAAATGATAAGGTCTGAATTGGAAAGCGCTTGCTTAGAAGCTGCCTATTCACTCTTGCCCTCAACCTCTAAAAAATCTGATATCCGCGATTTTAATCAGATTTCATTATTTAATTTAAAAAAAAACATACACACCAAAGTAGTTCCTCCCACCCTAACTGCACCCTCCAATCAAGGGGTAAGTGTTTACTGGTCAAATTTATTAGCCAACCTCAATCAATTATTCACATTTGGTTAGAAACTAATGTAAGCAAATCAAACAGTGGCCGGTGGCGAGCGGATCCAAAATTCATGTGTAGTATGAACCCCATTGCCCGTTTCCCCAATTCGAATATAACGATGTAAATACTCTTTCTTTATGGTTATTATATTTGATGCCAATCCTTACTCCATAATGCAAAAGTGTGTCTATCTATTACCGGCACATCTTTTTAACAGATTTTGACGAAAGGAAGACATATTGCGTGCATCTCGGAAACGGATATTTTCCCAGAGGCTACCTTTTATCTCGGAAAACTAAAGATATCCTGCGGATTTTTAATTTTTAATTCTAAATGTAAAATGAAGGGACATAGTGACTCTATAAGGCGTCTCAGATTACAATCTCATTTGAAAAAAGATCGGGTAAATCTTTAATCTCAACTAAATAAATAAATAATCTTTACTAAAGATTTTATTTACCATTAATGTCACACTAAACGGAAAGTGATTAGTGACGTCACAAGGCATAAACGGCAATTTTTTTCAATTTTTTTAATATAAAAAGTATTTTTATGTCAAGCTGTAATAAATTATTTTCTGCAGAAATTACTATATTTTTATGTTAAAAAAAAATCAAAAATATTTGTCGATTACGCCTTGTGGCATCATTAATCACGTACAGCGTTACGATAATACAACTAATAAATAAATAAAACTCATAATTTTCTTTATTAGTCTCTTTAATAATGAATTCTAGCCCCATAACCTACCGCTTTACAAAACATCACATCACTTTACTACTACTTATAGTCCAAGACTCTATTGCTATTGATCGTCTCGAGGTGCCTATAAAATGAAGGCATTAAATTCAAAGTCAGTAATGAGAATGCTGTGCTAACGTTTAGAGCTAGGCCAGTATCCAGATAAACAAACGCAGGTTGTCGGTGGGCGCATGGAATATTCATGGCAGGTAAACACGGCTACGGAACCCATACATGCGAATTAATTTAGTTATACCATCTGCATGCTGGAGCGGAACTTGAGTAGTTTGGAATATTATGTACAGACAACGACGTATATTATGTGGTAAGTACTAAAAAAAATTCGGGCTGCACAACTACGTTATAGTAAGACATGTAACATGGTAGATAATATTCGTTACCTACCTTTATATTGTACTAGAGGATGCCCGCGGCTTCACCCGCGTGGAGTTCGGTTTTTTGAAATCCCGTAGGAACTCTTTGATTTTCCGGGATAAAAAGTAGCCTATGTCCTTCCCCGGGATGTATGCCAAGTCTGTACCAAATTTCATTAAAATCGGTTCAGCGGTTCGGCCGTGAAAACGTAGCAGACAGACAGACAGACAGACACACTTTCGCATTTATAATATTAGTATGGATTAGCTGATGCACGCGACTTCGGCCGCGTAGATTTAAGTCATTTGAAATCCCATGGGAATTCTTTGATTTTCCGGGATAAAAAGTAGCCTATGTGCTAATTCAGGATATTATCTACCTATATTCCAAATTTCAGCCAAATCCGTTTATTTGTTTTTGCGTGCAGGAGTAACAAACACACACACACACACACACACATACACAACCACACACACACACACATGCGCGTTTTTTAGTGTGATTCTGAGGCTCGGTGATGAGCAAGATGGAAGAAGTCGTGTTCTGTGATGAGTATTTCTGGACCCTATTACCGTTTCCGGTTTCCGTCTGTGGTGCGTGCGTTGCTCCTCCCCGCCGAAGTCTTCACTCCAGCCATCCAAGCTCGTTTCAGAAGCCGAGTAGCCTGCCCAGGTTGCCGAGGGCTTCATCCGTAGATAATATGTTTAAAGTAATATCAAAAGTGCTCATCTAAAAATGATTCATCATCATGATCAACTCATCATCAGCCCACGACATGAGCATAGGTCTTTTTTTTTAAGTTCAATACAAGTTAGCCCTTGACTGCAATATCACGCTGGTGGTAAGTGACGATGCAGTCTAAACTGGAAGTGAGCTAACCTGGAAGGAATATGACAGTTTTCATTAAATCCCTGCTCCTTTGGTTTCTGAGTACACGGCATCGTACTGGAACGCTAAATCGCTTGGCGGCACGGGTTTGCCGGTAGGGTGGTAACTAACCACGGCCGAAGCCTCCCTCTGAAATGAAAACTCAAAGGGCTCCCGAGGGATTTCTAGACACCTATAACCACGCAGATGAATTCGTGAGCCACCTACACCATCTACACAAATATACGTGGCGCGACAAATAAAACTATGTACAGTATTCAAGTCAATTGCTCTACTTACCAAGTTTCAACAGTATAGTTCTTATAGTTTCGGAAAAAAGTGGCGGTGACATACGGACGAACAGACAGATAGACATGACGAATCCATAATGGTTCCGTTTTTGCTACGGAACCCTAAAAATCAACTTTTAAAACCAAACAAGGAACTGTTTACACATACGATCGAACAACCCCGCGCTGGGTATTTATAGAATTCGCCCCCACACCACAATGGAATCAAAGGGATTGTAAAAAACGCCGCAAAAGTAGGAAATTCGCAGTTTATTCACAAAGAGTTCTAACACGGGCGCGCAGATTCTTTGCTTTCAGTTAGAGAGCATTAGGGTTCTTTCAGACGTGCCACAATAACTACTACACCCATTTTATATTGTAGACAAGTGTAAATTAAAAATTTATAACACCCCCGACAAGTGAAGGAAAGAGCTCATAACTTTCAAGCGGCTTAACCGGTTTTCTTGAATTATAGCCAAGAGCACTCTCGATCAACCCGCCTTTCAAAGAAGAAAAACTAAATTAAAATCGGTTCATTAATTTAGGAGCTATGGTGCCACAGATACACAGCTCAAACTTATAACACCCCTCTTTTTGGGTCGGGGGGTAATAACAGGTACATACCATAATTAATTTGGTGTTTTAACTGCTGATATTTCAACTCAGTTACATGAATCGAGACTCTGTAGTGCTGCAAGAGATCAAGTTTGAGCTGTCAGGGCAGTACCGTTCTACCCGCTTTCTAGTTCTTATCGCTGGATCTTCCAAATCGCCCATGACTCACGGCATGGGGGAAAAAATACATACCGCGTCTAAGACCACAGCATTCACCAGATCACCACTGTACCAGAGAGGTCGCCAAACGTGTGGTCCGTCTGAATAGACACTAGAGCGTTAGTGTTTCCTTTGTAAGCCTTTCTTCTGTACCTCGGAGTGAAAAGCAACGTTCTTTATCCCTCCTCTGATTTGCTTTCCCTCTTTTTTTGCTGTCACTACCGTCTTTGCTCCAGCCCGGGTGTTCTTTGACGTCCCTTTGTTTAACACTGCCCGGTATTTGTAAAGGACGCTTATTATTTTAATCCAGATTTTGAAAGGATGCTAGATTTCATAGAACATGTATTGTGTTAAAGAAATTCCAAATTCAAATACGAAATTTTCTATGTATACAAGTGTAAATTAAAAAACTTATAACACCTCCGACAAGTGAAGGTTACAGTAACTAGAAAAGAGCTGATAACTTTCAAACGGCTGAACCAATTTTTTTGGATTATAGCTAAGAATACTCTCGATCAAGCCACCTTTCAAACAAAAAAAAATAAAAAAACTCGGTTTAGGAGCTACGATGCCACAGACAGATACACAAATACCCGCGTCAAACTTATAACACCCCTCTTTTTGGGTCGGGGGTTAATAAAATGTTACTATGGAATTTTTGAAGAGCACCTCATATCTAAAAGTAATGTTTGAGGTATGGGACTGCAACACGCGACACTCGCTTACTGCTTGATAAATAGAAATGTATCGAAATCATATTTTATTTGAGAAAAGTGACCGCTTCTTGCAACTTACCTACTATGAAATCAGTAGAAGACATCACTTTCGTGGCTTTCGCAACGCTTTGTCAAAGAAAGTCACATAGATAAAGAGATAAAATTATAACTCAAAATTTAAAAAACCCCCGACACAAAAACCTCATAAGAAAACTAGAAAAGAGCTGATAACTTTCAAACAGCTGAAATGATTTTCTTCGATTACAGCTAAGAACACTATCGATCAAGCCACCTTTCAAACAAAAAAACTAAATTAAAATCGGTTCATTCGTTTAGGAGCTACGATGCCACAGACAGATACACAGATACACACGTCAAACTTATAACACCCCTCTTTTTGGGTCGGGGGTTAAAAAGTATTGCGAAAAAGCATTGTAACACTGATTGTTCTTAGGCTGCAGGTGTTCTTTTCTCACGCTTAAAATTGGACCTTTACACTTATTTTTTTACAGCATAATCACACCAGTTAAACCCAAATTAAAAGCTAACCTGTGAAGAAAATTCCAGTTTTACAAATCATGTACATTGTCTACGTTGATTACATTGTTTGCGATCACAAGAATATCAATCTTAAGCTCCTTAAAATAGAGTTTAATTTTATTTAGTGCAGCTCAATCAGATTCTGTTTTAATTTCACTCATCCCTAAAAATATTCGTGGGAGACTTATCAGGTGGCAACTTTGCCGATATCCTCTTAAAGTCCTCTTACACCCCTTTTTACTTTGAAGATTTTGCACCTATAAAGTGATGCAACTTTCACAGGACGGGGTTTTTGCGCGCTTAAAACTTTTAAAAATGCGGCATTATTACATGGCAAGGATTTGAAAAGTTTTGCAAAATAAGAATAGACAGAGTATAATAGGTAGGTATTTTCTAGTAGGTTATACCTATCTAGGTATTTTTTTCAAATAACTATATTTTTATATTTTAAGCTAAGCATCGCAGTGATACCTACTTAAATGCTGTGGTTTTTCTACCCGCGGTCCTTACCACCTGCGGTCTTACCAAGGGCGCTCTTACCACCTACGGTCTTACCCCCTGCGATCTTACCACCTGTAATCTTACCACCTGTAATCATACCATCTGCGGTCTTACCAGGTCCAATTTACAGTAGGCGTTTATTAATTGTTAAATTAAATTGTCTTAGATCTGGTCCAGAAAGTACGAAATCTTCCCGACCACAACCCCTTAATCGGTTTAGTTGTTCAAAAATCTTATTTTATTCATAGTTTTTATCAGATAATTTTGTTAAGCTTTTTAAACAAATTCCTGTTATCTTTATTTACCTTGATCCCCTCTACCCAAGCATACTGTAGAGATTATATCTCTCCCAACGATAAGGTTCGCATCTACAATGATTTGTCTCGGATAATTAGTATTTGTTTAATATCCTGACAATTTAATAAACAACCTTGTTGCTGTTATCTCAGAAAGATCAAAGCATCTTAAAAATCGCTAACCTAAATAATAAATATCTTATTATCCGAGTCTACGTTAAACGTTATATCAAGGATGAAACAAAAGCATTGAATAAGTGACAGACAGCTTTCGGAGTTTGCCTTTGTGCTATAACTTTCATCATGACAAAAGTTTCATGACATGTTTTGTTAGAAAACTAGGCGAATGAACTATTATGGGCTTGTGTAGACTAGAATCCACGCAGAAAATATCCAAAAACACTTTATTATAATGTTAAAAAGGCCTGTGTGTCTGTCAGTTTTTCGTAGGTACGTAATCTACGAGTATTTGGTACGAGATAGCTAAAACAGCGCATTTAGGACTCAACATTAGGCTCATTTATGATATAAAAAGAGACTCATTAATCCATATCCATACTAATATTATAAATCCATACTAATATTATAAATGTGAAAGTGTGTCTGTCTGTCTGTCTGCTACCTTTTCACGGCGCAACAGTTTAACCGATTCTGACGTATAGAGTTAGCTTATATCCCGGGGACGGACATAGGCTACTTTTTAACCCGGAAAATCAAAGAGTTCCCACGGGATTCCTAAAAACCTATCCGCTTAACTGATTTGCATGAAATTTGGTACTAAGGTAGCTTGCATCCATGTTATTGACATAGACAACTGTTTATCCCGGAACATCAAACAGTTTCCACGGGATCTTTAAAACCTAAATCCACGCGGACGAAGTCGCGGGCATCCTCTAGTATGATATAAAACAGATCCATTTATGACTCAAAACAGACTCATTTGTGACTCTTAAACAGACCCATTTTATGGTTCAAAAACAGATCCATTTACGACTCAACAACAGCAGTGGTTCTGTGCATACATCAACTTTTAAATCAACAAAGATGCTGATGCGTGAATTCTGCCTTTTCTGAATACTAGACCTTTTGACTTCAGACAAAAGATTATTTTTATTTAGATTATTCTTCTTTTCTTATTTAGCTAAGAACGTAAATTAAGTTAGCGAAATATAAAATACATAATTTTATTTTTGAGAATATAATTATATCAATCACACGATAAAAACGTCCAAAACAAATACATATTTTCTTTCTTGAAACAAATTCTATTATAATCATGTACTTTTAAATAAGGCTTTAAACAAAATGCTTCGAATAAATTGTACATACTTAAAGTTCTCCTTTTCTTATTATTTTTCTACTTCTTATATCTTAATGTTAATTAAAATGCAGCCAAGTTTCTTAAGTGACTCTTTCTCTTATTTACCCGCAGCAGCTCTCTCTTCGTTCTCTTGCTCTAACTCCAATAGTCTTTGCATAACTCTTTGTCTTCTTCTCTCCATTGGTGTCTTGGACCACCATGACTCGGCCGCCATATCCTGAATTTTAGTTATATTTTGATTACTTATCTATAATATAAAAATGAATCGCAAAATGTGTTGGTAAGCGCATAACTCAACAACGCCTGGACCAATTTGGCCAAATCTTTTTTTAAAATGTTCGTTGAAGTTCAAGGGTGGTTTTTACGGCGAGAAAAATTAGAATTATTGCTGGAAAAACCCTAAAAATAGCCCTTACAAATCTTTTTGACAGGACGAAGTCTGTCGGGTCAGCTAGTTTATTATAAAGTGGTTTTCGATAATATTTTTTTTTGTATCTTTGTTAGGCGATTACTCCGCCAAATATGAACCGAGATGCTTCTTATTTGGTAGGTCATTATTGAATTATAACAACAATTTAGCTAATCAAACTGATTCAGTGTGCAAAATTATAGTCGAAAATTAACAGACAACCTTACGCTAAAACACGGTGTTTCTTTCTTCAATTACACATAAAATTATTCTCCACAAGTAAATTAAAGAAACCGACGAATACTCTAGAACTCGGCTATTTGAATTACCGTTCCAGCAAAACTTGGTTTTGTCTAAACTCAAATATACAAAGATACGATTTATAGAAATACCAAAGGCATCTTTAGAAAACCTATATCCTAATAGATGAAGTAGCATAATGAAAATTGGTGATGTATAAATAGATCTTACATGTTCAACATAAACTGGCTCAAAAGAGCTGAGCTGAACAGCAACTTCTTGTGCAGTAAATGCTCGGACTCTTAGTTGAAGTCTCCGTTTTGTTGTTAAAACTGCATCCAATGCTGCTAGTAAAGTACCTAAATAAAACGAACGATCATTATACTGATTATTATCAATCTCACTTTCGCAACATTATATTATCATATTATGATATGTATGATATAAATTATTATTTTGAAGAGAATATTGCCTCCTGAAACACAGTTTTCACTTCATCAGGAGGCAGGGCCTCACACCAAAGTCTGTAAATAATGTTCAGCTAAGATAATAAAGATTTATTTATTTATTAATTATTTATTTATTTATTAATATTAAAATAGGGTAGAGTGAGGGAACTCTCGGTTTGATCCTAAATCGACGATAGGTCAAATGTTACGCTATGGTGACGTAAAATCAAAGAAAAATAGGGCTAATGTACTAACATTTGACACCTGCCAGTGACGCCAAAGTCTAGACGTGGTTTTAAAAGTTTCTCTGTCGTGAAACTATGCGATCAAGAGGGAAATTCAAGTTTTTGTCATTATCATAATCAGCAAAGATTCTGAAAATGCTTACCAATTGTGTAAGAATCGGATACTCTCGACAGACATGACAATTCCAATTTTGGTGATAAGGCGCCAGCTCTATGTAATTTGATACGCCACATCAAAGAAATACTTCCATAATCTGCCCTTGGAATTTGGATCAGTTTCGAATAACATTGGAAAAGAAGTTTTTGTTCAGCTTCCCAAGGTGTTCTGGACGTACCCACGAACAAAACACGATCTTCTGGACAAATTCCTGTAATCATCATCAAAACCTTTTATTCTTAATAACCTATCACCACTTAGCTATTAATTAAAAATAACTAATCTGACCTTTTATTATCTTCACTAAATCTTTCTTCAGTCTTTTCGGATCAGTCTTATCGGTTTTCGGTATCTTCTTAACAAAAGGCTTTTCAGCATCATTCATCCATATTACGGACGGTTGAAGAAGTCTAGATACTTTCATTATAAGATGTATAAGCATTATTAGTCCAGATTTTCCTGGATATTTGCCTACTAAATTTGCTGGAGTTAAATCGAAGAGTGTAGCTCCCGTTTCACTGCAAATTGCTTGAACTAACATTTTCTTTCCACTGCCTGCTGGACCTACATATTTATGAAAGATAGAAAATAAGTCAGAGATTTTCCTTATTCTGTGAAATGTAGATAAAATTACTGTTCACTCACCAGAAATAAGTACTGATCTTACAAGGGGTGAATTGGTCCTTACGTGCTCAGATCCAAGAGGAAGTATACAATACTCCTTTACCAATTGACGTATATCACCTAAACATGGCTCTGGATCTCGACCTTCACTTTTCCATTGAGATGCTACAAAGCTCTTCTCACCAATAAAATCATCAATTTTTACTATAGGATATGGACGTATGATTCCATTGGTAATTAATTCTTCAAAAAGCGATTCAGTTGTACGATCAGGAGTTAAATCTTTTTCCTTCTTTTTCTTGCCCTTTTTACCTCCACGTCGAACCTGAATTATACTCGAAAATTTATATCACTATAGTAAGAAGTTAAAATAGTTAAATAGTTAACAATGATTGACTTACTTTCTTCTGTGGTTTTTTAGACTTTTTCCCTTTATGAGCTCTATCTCTATCCAAAGCTGCCTGTAAAAGTTCTAACTCACTTCTCATCATGTCGTCTACGATGTTACGGATTTCTTGTTCTATTTTAATCATTTTCTCTCTTTCTATCATGTCTTTGTCACATTTTTCATCGTGTTTAACCTCATCATCTCTATATTTCCATATGTCTTCATATCTAAAAATATATAATAAGTCCATGAAAAGTAATAAATATAATGCCTAACTTATGTTTAAGAATTGAATTTACTTACTCCTCGTTGGCATTAACAAAGTCTTTTAAAAATGCTGATGTTGAACATTTGAAAGATTTTAAGTCTTCTGCTTCGTCTTTGTTTTTATTGTCTTCTACTTTATTGTTCTTCTTATCCTTACTCTCTTTGCTTTTCTTTGAATCTTTTGAAGATACCGGTGAAGATTTACTTAGTTCACTGTCCATGCCTGTACCTATTAATTTTATAAGATTTTTAAAATATTTGTTAATAATGAGCAGCATAGTAATTATTTAGTTAAGGTACATTTTTCTCACCTTGTCTACTAAACATAGCTCTGCTACCACCACCATCTTCTGAAGGTAAGTCGGGGAACTTGCCAGTCCTCTCAAAATATTCCGAAATCCATCTTCTCAGTTCATCTCCAATGCGCTCATTAATTTTAACACCATGTTGAGCTCGAAGTTGCTGCTCAATTTTTTCTAATGATTCCTGATATTCCTGTTCATATTCTTTTTGGACTTTACGACGAAACTCTTTTACCTTTCGGGAAAAGAATATTGTTAATACCATATTAAAAAACTAATAATATAACAGTATGACGATCACTTACTTCTTCTGCTTTCTTTATTTCCTCAGATTCAGTATAAGGTGCTAACTTCATTCCAATCAGAAGTTGTTCTTCGTGTTTTCTCCTTTTAGTATCTCTTCTTGCTAAGTAACCTCTCCAAACCCGTTGAATAGCTGTTGCTGCTGCAGCTGACATTTCTCCCTTTTGATCTCGACCCTTTTCTTTTAAAAGACGAATCTCTTTCATGAACTGTCCTCTGAAAAAAAATATAGTAAAGGCTTCACACGTAGGAATGAATCTAATTTGTGAGATTGACACAGTAACTTAACGTCATATCCCTCAGCACATCAATAATACGGAATAATAAACCCCAGTGGATATAGAATTATTCCAAGGAACAAATACTTTTACTCCTTAATAGAGCTATCGCATGGCCTGCCATGGACTTGATATTAAGTATCTGAATATAGATTCAGGGTGATTGTTATCACATGTTAATTTACTATAGATGTTGAACGTAACCAATTAATTCAATTGCAGTATAAAATTATTAAAAGTTGTACGCAAGCAGGTGTTACTTTGCGGAAGTCCATGATATACAGTACAGATTAGTCTGGTTTACCGGATTATAGCAAATTAAGCTTTGAGTTCCTTGTATATCAAATAATATTATTTTTATCTTCATACCTAAGTCGTCCCTGTCTAGCCCTCTCGTGACTTTGTATTATGATCACAGCTTGTTGTTCAGTTAGCACTAATGCCCGTGGTTTTGGAGGTTCATATCCAAGCTTCCTCAGAGTATCAGTTATAAAATCGCGTTTCTTTTCCACTTCATCTTCTCTCTCTCTGACAAAATATTGAGGTACGCTTGGTTCTGCTTCATGAGGTGTGACTCCAAGTTTGACAAGTACCTGAATATAATAATTAATACGTTTATGGATTGCACACATTTGTTTGATATGCTGCAATTTTTTAAAGTCTAAATAAAAACCTAAACTTTACTAATTTAAACCACAATACCAAAATTGTCGTTTAAATTTTTAAATTAGCAAAGTTCTTAATTTTTTGCAAAGTTTTATCATTTTACTTGGCGATCGAAAGCACTTTGTAAAACTTTATTTGAATAAAAACTTTGCTGATCTATTCTATTATATCAATAGATGATGCAAATTTAGGTTTTTTTAAAATCGCATTTGACCTCTTTGATTTTCCGGGATAAGACTATCAGATGCAAACTACTTCTATACTTCATCAAAACGGATTATTAGATGGCCCATGAAAAGGTAACAGGATACATAGACAGACACACTTTCGCTTTTTAACCCCTGACCCAAAAAGAGGCGTGTTATAAGTTTGACGTGTGTATCTGTGTATCTGTCTGTGGCATCGTAGCTCCTAAACTAATGGATCGATTTTAATTTAGTTTTTTTTTTTGTTTTAAAGGTGGCTTGATTGAGAGTGTTCTTAGCTATAATCCATGAAAATCGGTTCAGCTGTTTGAAAGTTATCAGCTCTTTTCTAGTTACTGTAACCTTCACTTGTCGGGGGTGTTATAAATTTTTAATTTACACTTGTTATAGTATAAAGTTATAGATTTGTATAGATTTTCTCTTACCTCATCGTCGTCATAAGTAAAATCTGATAAATGAAGCTCGACCAGATCGTGTTTTATTTCCAAAAGGCGTCCCAAACACGCTTCAAGTAGTCGTTTGACAATCAAGCGCTTTTGCGGCTGCAGAAGTTGGTCGTACACCGCATCCAGTCTAGACAACAGCACAGTGTACCGTATTCGTAGATCAGATAGCAAAGGCTCGAAAGTTGATCTTTCAGCGCTGCCAGCTTCGAAAACCGCTTCATCTGCCTGTGTTGCTTCGACTATTAGCTCAGATGTTTCACAAAATAAGTCGTTGTATGTTTTGTTCGACATCTCTCCTTAATATTCTTAAAATGTGTTTTTTTTCTTTACCAATTTTTAAATTAATTTCAGACCAGAGTAGGCTGCAACTAAACTTTTAAGCAAGCAACTGAAAAGTGTGATATACTTTAGCTAGCCTTGCAATGTATATCTATCTAAAATATTCACTCTTGCTTGAAAATGGAAAATACGATAATTAGTAATTAGGTAAGTAGGTATAGCCGAATCCTAAACATTCATAAATCCTACGTATTTTTTTTTTGGGACCATAACGCAAACACAACACAAAACATAGAAACATACAGGAAACAGTGTAAATTAAAAATTTATAACACCCCCGACAAGTGAAGGTTACAGTAACTAGAAAAGAGTTGATAACTTTCAAACAGCTGAACCGATTTTCTTAGATTGCAGCTAAGAACACTCTCGATCAAGCCACCTTTCAAACAAAAAAAACTAATTTAAAATCGGTTCATTAGTTTAGGCGCTACGGTGCCACAGACAGATACACAGATACACAGACACACAGATACACAGATACACACGTCAAACTTATAACACCCCTCTTTTTGGGTCGGGGGTTAAAAATTAATAACTGTTTATGACAAGTTTTATTTTTATTTAGCACGCGTCATAATAAATTCACTTTTTTACGGCACTTGTGTATAAAATATTGTTTTAATCCCCACACTTGTCTATACTAAACGTTAACGAGCGTTCTAACTACAAAATTTGCATATATACGACGCAATATAAGTTGATAAGTAAACATAAACGTGGTATTAAACAAATAATCCTAAACGAAACTCACTTAATACTCTTTCTAAAAACATAAACAGGAGAAACACATGTAATATTTTTCCACCCACGTCAGTATATTGCGTATAATCTCAAAAAATATGCGCGGCTTTATCGAACAAACAGCCATCACTTGGTTTGGTTGAGGTGTGTACCCTGCTCAGTGCATATTTTAAACCCTCAATCCAAAAAGAGTGGTGTTATAAGTTTGACGTGTGGTGTATCTGTCTGTGGAATAGTAACTCCTAAACTAATGAACCGATTTTAATTTAGTTTTTTTGTTTGAAAGGTGGCTTGATCGAGAATGTTCGTAGCTAAACCTAATCCAAGAAAATCGGTTCAGCCGATTGAAAGTTATCAGCTCTTTACTAGTTTAAGTTACTGTAACCTTTACTTGTCGGGGGTGTTATAAATTTTTAATTTACACTTGTCATTAACTGTATTATAAGTATCATAACAGAGGTGGCTCCTGCGGTAGTAGTATTATTCTAGTTAGAGACCGTTTTGTAAATAGATTTGATGTTGATTAAACTTAACGTCGGATATGACTTAGGTGGATTTATGAGTTTGAAAAGTCCCCTGGGAATTCTTTAATATTCCGGGGTAAAAATTTGTCCTTTCCCGGGATGTAAACTGGGTACCAAATTTCATCAAAATCGATTCAAAACTCATCAAAATAAACTGTTGGGCCGTGAAAAGCTAGCAGACAGACAGTCAGATACACTTTCGTATTTATAATACTATAAGTATGGATTTAATCACGATTACATAGAATTCTTGTGATTAAATTAGTTTAATCGCCGTTCAATTTATTTCAAACAGCTCAGCGAGACAAAAAAGAATGAAAATAAGCGGTCGAACGGAGAATAAACCGCCGTTGCTATCACAATGTTACACTCGGATTAACGTGTTTATTTTTTGTTATTGTTAACTTATTACGCAATACTGGGTCAAAGTTTTGGACAAAGCTGGGGAAATTCATCTTATCTCAAGTTTTTAACCCAGTGACTCCATAGAATGTAGGTGTTTTAACGTTATACAAATCC
Source organism: Maniola jurtina (assembly GCF_905333055.1). Lineage (NCBI taxonomy): Eukaryota > Metazoa > Arthropoda > Insecta > Lepidoptera > Nymphalidae > Maniola > Maniola jurtina. The sequence goes on from NC_060047.1 coordinate 10,906,475, forward strand.
ATGCTTAATATTATAAATGCGAAAGTGTGTCTGTCTGTCTGTCTGCTACGTTTTCACGGCCCAACCGCTGAACCGATTTTAATGAAATTTGGTACAGACTTGGGATACATCCCGGGGAAGGACATAGGCTACTTTTTATCCCGGAAAATTGAAGAGTTCCTACGGGAATAAGAAAAAACCGAAATCCACGCGGGTGAAGCCGCGGGCATCCTCTAGTAATAAAATAAACTAACTGACTGACATCAATGTATAGTTTTAACCTAGACCTAGAGACATAGTACATGCTTGAGATTTTACTCGTAGGTTTTCTCTATTACGTAGACTCCCCACTCAGAAAGGATTATAAAGCTTAAGTACCTTCAAAGAAAGAGTGAATTGGCATCTTCTAAGCAAAAGTGCTCCAAACTAGACCCCTTTTTTTCAGATATCAATGCCTCAAGCATGATTATTGATTATCGTCAGAAAAATAAAATATGAAATTAGGAATTCCGTCCTATCCTTGCAAAGTCGACGTGGGTCAGTTAGTAAACTACAACATAACAAAAGATTGAACAAAGGCTCGAACGCCACAGTATAATATTAACAATTTATTGTATCAGTTTGATAATAGTGTTGCAAATTTAAAACGAGTTAACGCGCACCGTCTTAACAGTCTGAGAGCCGGGGATTCAAAGTTGTATAGATCAGATACATGGACTATTGTTTGGAGTGAGTAGTGATAGGATTGCCGTAGACCTAACTGACAACACCTCTAATATTGTCCGATTTTTCGCCGTTCCGAACCGCCAGGATGTGGAATGGCTGCATTATCACTTGCTAGCGAGTCTGATTGCAGCCAAGCCCAAGATTGCAAGTATATAATTTAAAAAAAAAAATGATTTTGCCCGCATACAAAAATAATATACCTAATTCCACTTTCGGTAATGACTTTAAAATAAGACAACATTTAATGTTGTCTTATTTTACGATATTGAAAATACCAAACTTAAGATTTTGATATGGAAAATAAAAGTATCGAGGGCCGACAAGCTCTCTCCATCCGCCATTGAAGATATATATTTTTTAGTCTTAGATTTTATCGAACATATTGACGTCATACAGTCGACACTTTTTTTTTGCAGATCAAAGCCTTTTATTTCATCAAAACCTATAAAAATAAGACAACGCTTAAAATCATAATCAGAAGTGAAACCATTTTGGATAATTTTAGAGGTATCGTTGGTTAGGTTAGTACAATACTACTCACACGCCAATAATTATCCATGTGTGACCTGGCCTACACTCAAGCACTTTTAATCCGCCGGCTCTCGGGCTATAATGCAACGACTTGTTCGTAACTCTATTACCGCTTTATACATCAACATGGTAAATTAGTGTATAGGATTTACTTCTTTATATTTATTATGATAAAGGTGATGATTGAGTGGGGTTTTGGAGATTTAATGCTCAGTGTACACTGTACATACCACATCTAAACTTGTTCAAGAATATAATATCCGTTGTTAAACTTGTAAGCAATATGGAGTAGTCATTATAAAGATAGGTTAAAGGAGTTTAAATTTTTGCCTGAGATGCTCGCAGCTTCGTTTTTGAATATGGCAGGTATACTTACTTATTCTACTTATTGTAACTTCAATAGGAAGTATCTACTATATTCAGGATCCTTTGGAAAAATTGATCAATTAATCAAAAATCAAAAGTGCATTATTAAAGCAACTATTTTGTTCAAGGTTTAACCGATACTGACGGAATTTGGTACAGGGTTAGCTTATATCTCGAGGACGGACATAGGCTACTTTTTATCCCGGAAAATCATAGTTCCCGCGGGATTCCTAAAGACCCATCCACTTAACCGATTTTTGTATGAAATATGGTACCGAAATACTTAGCTTGCGTGCCTGTAATCGAAATAGGCAACTTTTTATCCCGGAAAATCAAACAGTTCCCACGGGATCTATAAAAATCTAAATCCACGCGGACGAAGTCGCGGGCATCCTGTAGTACTTAATATTAACTCTATTTATATGACCTTTAGACAGTTTATCAATTCATTAAACACCAATAAGTAAGTTCATAATAATCTACCAGTCACAAAAATAAACGCTCTCCATTAAGAGGGGTCTCTCCGTCACTCGCTTCATACAAACGTAGTTCCAATTTCATTTGAATATTAAGCAACCAAAGTCCATGAAATTTTGCAGACATGTTCTAGAAACTAATATCGATGTCTGTGGTTTTCCAGATTTCTGTTAAAATATTCGGTTTCAAAGTTACGCGGTCTTAAAAATTTACATACAAATCTTTGAGCCTCTGTAATTTTAAAACCACATATTTTTAGAAAAATCTAAAACACCACAGACACAGATATTAGTTTCTAGAATATGTCTGCAAAATTTCATGGACTTTGGTTGCATAATATTTAAATGAAATTGGAACTACGATTGTATGAAGCGAGTGACGGAGAGAGCCCTGTTAAAAGTTTTTCAATAGCTTTCAGAAAACACACAATACAATGTAACACCGAATTGCCATTTCTTTTTCCGCTGGCTGCGATCGGACATACATGTAATTGTTTTCCGTTTCACTGTAATTGACTTGCGGTGTGTTCGACAAATGTTTTCGCGTTTAATAGCCTGAATTTGACACTTTTGTATGGGTTTGTTTCATTACTTTATTGTGTTTTGGGAAAAATATCAACTGATGAAGTCAGTAAACATGCTTGCCTGAGAGTTTCCCATTTTCTAAATTTGTCTCCGTCAGTCTGTCTGTCTGTCTGTCCATCTGTCTGTCCGTCTGTTTGTCTGTCTGTCCACCTGTCGAGTCTGTCAAGAAACTATCTACTTACCTACTGGTCGGATGATGGAGAATGCAGTTATATATGAGTCCCATTGAGTTTAAGTGTCATCCTGCGATCACACATAACACTGTAACCACTATGACCCAATTTACAAAAGAAGAGAAGAGACAATACCTATTCGAAATAGCACGTTTACATTTAACTTTCAAGTCAATAAGATATTTTAAGCCTCTTCTGAAACTGTGTTAACACTTTTACCTACTTTCAGAATATTCCATTCTCTCCCAGCTAAAATACTAAGGCTTTAGCCAACTTTAGCACCAAAAGTTCCATGTGCATGTTGCAAAGACGGCTTTAAACTGGATATTTTCTAAAATGTTTACTAGTTTTGAAGAACGTAAAATCGGGTTAGGGGTAAGGAAGTTTTTGCTTATTTAGGTCTCTTCGGGTGGCTCTTAGATCTGGGAGCAAACGGCATTGTACCTATATCAAGAATACCAATATGGTGATTAGTGGAATATATGACCACACTCAACAGATTAAACCAAAGAAAGAGGTACCTCCTTAAACATTTCTTGCGACTCCCGTAATTTGTTTAATGTCGTTTGTCCACCTTGTAGGGTTCTACAAATGCTTCGCTTTTCGGTACGAGGTCACCATTTTAGTACTTGGAAACCCCAATACCTACTTATCGGTTCTTTTTGGAGTCAGTTTTTTTTTTGAAAATTTTTTATTTCACAATATTTAGTAGCCCCACTGTACTAAAATATGCTATGCCTAGTTAAAAATCTACTGTTTACTAAGCTATTACACTGATCACGAGCAATTTACTCTTATCCATTGAGGAGTTCTGTTCTATATCTCCGAAAAAATTCATCAGATCTTCACCAAGATATGGGACCACCTGCAAAGTATACCCTTTCAAATAAAAGAAATTTCCAAATCAGTTCAGGCGTCTTTGAGTAATCGGGGAACATACATAAAAAATTTAAAAAAAAAAGATTCCGACGAATTGAGAACCTCCTCCTTTTTTGAAGTCGGTTAAAAATCACCAATAAAACAAATATGAAACTTTTTAATTTTCTTGCTGCAAGGTTTTTAAAAAACAAGTAGTAGATAAAAATAGGTCAACTGCTCAGGAAATAACACTTTTTTTTCATGGCAGCCATTTTGAAATTTTTATTATTTGTCATAGCGGCAATAGAAATACACTTTCTGGGAAAATTTCAACTCTATATCTGTTACGGTTCACGAGATATAGCCCGCTGACAGACAGGCGAACGGACGAACGGATGAACGGACGGACAGTGGGTGCTTAGTAATAACAGGGTACACACTTCGGGTAGAACCTACCCTAAAAAAAACCCAAAAAAACCCCCTAAACAGTATAATTTTGCCAAGATCTCTTAGATTTTAAGATAAAATCGCGCGTAGAAAATTCATTCAGACTTTTATCTTAGCAAGGTGCATTAAAAAGACATTTCCTTTCAAAACTTTCAATGTAAGGAGAGCGAACGACCTTTGAGTCAAAGATGGCACCTCAGACAAAAAAGAGCAAATAAAAGCGTTTTTTAATTCCCCACCACAGCTGTGAAGTCTTTTGTATCTAGGTTCTTTCTAGACATCTTGTGAAACCCGCTTTGCTAAGTTTCCGTGTTTTTCTCTATTTCTGATAACCAAGTTTGAAAAACATTGTTTTAAATTTTTAATCGTTAGTGGCAGGGTTCTTATTCGATGCGTATGCGTTGCACTTTTCATATCGAATACTAGCTTATGCCCCTGACTTCATCCACGTGGACGACACCCTTACCTAAATTTAACGACTACCTAAATTTCAAACCCCTATATTACCCACTTAGGGGTTGAATTATCAAAAATCCTTTCTTAGCGGATGCCTGTGTCATAATAAGTATCTCCAAGCCAAATTTCAGCCTAATAGTCCAGTAGTTTGTACATTGATAGATCAGTCAGTCAGTCAGTCATTTTATCAGTCCTCACAGATAAAGCAACGAGGATAACATTAAATTAACGCTTTAGACTCAAAGTTTCGTCAATCGTGGTAACCCACGCTTAATTCTTATCTTTCCCCTCTTTCCCTTACAATGATCGAAACGCAGAGTAAGGGCATATCTGCTCATGTGATCGAAATAAAAATAAATAAATAACCCCAACGGGTTACGGAACCCTGTAACTGAGCCTGAACTGACTATCCGTTTGTCTGTTAGCATGTCTGTCTGTTCTAAATCACACTTCACACTTCACACAAATATTATAAAGGCGAAAGTTTGTGTTTATGTGTGTGTATGTGTGTGTGCATGTTTGTTACTCTTTCACACAAAAACTACTGGTTGAAAATTAAAGAGTTCCCACGGGATCTTAAAAATCTAAATCCACGCGAACGAAGTCGCGAGCATCAGCTAGTTAACATTAAAAAAATCGTTGACATTCTAAATTTTAAAATTTAAACATGGGTTAAGCAAATAAGCAAAATTTTAAAGCTGGATTCAGTTTTAATTTGTCCTCATTTAACTCTGTCATTTGTTTCAGTAAGAACCATTAAAAGTGACAGGATTTTATTTCCTTGCGAATTTTAAATGCAAGGAGTAAAAGCGCTGTCACCTAACAGACCAAAAAGAAACCAAACAATAGTTTTTTTTTAATTTGCTGTGCCACCTGAAAACTTTTCAGTACCTGGGTGCTTTCAAGACTGCGAGACACGTCTCGGAAATTTCCGCTTTGACTAAAAATGTGTTCATTATTTTGTGTTTTAGATTTTAGCTTTCAAATAAAATAATACTAGCTGACACCCGCGGCCTTGCAGACGTGGGTTTAGTTATTTTTTTTAATTCCGTGGGAACTCTTTGGTTTTCCGGGATAAAAATAGAATATGTCACCCTCCAGATCTTTAATATACCCATACAAAAATCGATCGGCGTCGATTCTGCTAAATAATATATTTGCATCTTTTTCTTTTTAATATTGTTAAAAAGGGACGGAAAATGAACTATTGTTTATATGTACTTGTAATGAACGTTACAAATTTAAACACTACTCAAAACTGGTATCGACGAGCTTCAAAATGGCAGTTCAGCCCTTTTCTTATTACATTGGTATAAGAAAAAAGAAGCGAATAGGTACCTAGGTCCTTATTTTTGTACTTCCCATCAGAATCAGTACCACTCTCTCAAACTGAATCGAGCCTTCAAAAGCACTCATTGTGAGTGCCAATGCTGCTAAAAGCTGTCCTTTTCTGGGAATGAGACGTTAATAGGCAGTTACTTCCTGAATATTCCCGCGTCATCCCGAATTTTCGTCAAAATTTCGAAGGGATTTGGTTACAGAGCTTTCAGAAATCAGTCTTTTAAGCAGCCAAATTAGTTTGTAGACAGCCTTAGAAAACTGCAGTTAGTCCCTTACATTGACTAAATAGATACGTGAGTACAGCCGTTAATCAAGTTTTATATTGATATTTTAATTAGTCATAAACTGAGTCAAGTAGGAAATAAACCCGCCCCAACAAAACAATAACTCCAAGAGAATGGTGTAATAAACTCATTTAACTGCCGAAAGTCTTTCAGCGGTGCTTGTAGGCATTAACTACGAAGTCTCAGAAGTTAGCTTTGACTTGCATTTGCGAGAATTTGCTACCATCTACCATCATGGACTAATAAAAGAGGGCGGACTAATTGTCGCTAAGAAAGGATTGAAGAACTGCAATGGCAGCGGTGCAAGTATGTGTGTGGAATAAACAAAAGTAATACGGCCAATCGGCTTATTATTTATTATGAATGTGTGCGTGATCTACACATTTACTTTTACACACACCCACTTTTTTTTCTGGAGATATACTTACCCTAACAAGCCGTAATTAAAAAAGTTGAAAACTAAAACCCGACTGCGATCGTCTTAATAAACGCTGAAATATTATAGTAAAATTATTTCTGTCGCTTGGTATATTTTAATGTTGTAATACATTTATATTTATGAACTCAAAATTTTCTCCTCTTTCATTTGACACCCCACTCAATACAATAGCAAAAAAAAATTTGAGACCCCCACTTTTTTTCATGTAACATCCGTTTGGTCAATTTGTTTCGTATAAAATGTAGCCTATGTCACCCGGACCCTTACGTCGAATTGATTGGCACCTCTTACATCAAAATCGGCCCAGTAGTTTAGGAGCTACGGTGGAACACACAGAATCTGGATACAAACATACAAACCCACATACATACCCACATACGTACATACATACATACATACCTACATATATACATACATAGACTGCTAAAATCATAACCTTTCCTTTTGGCTTTGCTGTAGTCGGGTAAAAAGACTCGCTGTCATTCCACTCCATCTGTATGACTATAGGCCCTAAAATGCCAAATACCATTCAAAAACTTAACAATCAAAGGATTAACGCAACAAGACTTGAGTTTGACCGTTGAGAGGTTCAGAATGCCATTAATGAATTTCTGCGCGCCCAACTTCAGAGTGAAATGCTTAATAGCTTTTTTGATCATTTTACGAACGGCTTTTACAAGCTTTTACGGTCTTACAATAATGGAGGGAAAACTTTTACTGACGCGGCACTAGAAGTTCTAGTTGTCGTTTAAATTATTCAATTTTATGAGCGATGGAGTGACGTTCAGTGTAAATAAGCGCTGACGACCAGTTTTTGTCAATAAAAACATTAGTTTATTCCATCCTACTAATATTCTAAATGTGGAAGTGTGTTTTTGAGGTTCCGTACCTCAATAGGAAAAAAGGAACCCTTATAGGATCACTTCGTTGTATTTACGTCAGCCCGTCTCTCCGTCTTTCCGTCTGTCCGTCTGTCCGTCTGTCAAAGACAAGCTACAATACGGACGTATTTACGCAAACTTTTAATACTGTTCCTTGGTAGGTATGCCCTTATACCTACTACAAAAACTGCACAATAACAATTTCGCATTCTTAATAGGTACCTACTAGTATTGATTATGATCACACTAATATTATAAAGGTGACAGTTGGTATGTATATGTGTGTGTGTGTGTGTGTGTGTGTGTGTGTGTGTGTGTGTGTGTGTATATGTTTGTTACTCCTTCAGGCAAAAACTACAGGACGGATTGGGCTGAATTTTAGAATGGAGTTAGATTATACCCTGGATTAGCACATAGGCTACTTTTATCCCGGAAAATTAAAGAGGTCCCCAGGGAATTTTAAAAACCTACATCCACGCGAACGAAGTCGCGGGCATCAGCTAGTTTAAAATATATAAACGGACGAACTCGCAGGCAAGAGCTAGTTCAAAATAAATCATACAATTTCTACATGCCTTCATCCCACCCATCTCGATGGAATGTGGACCGAACCGGTGGAATTATCTCAAATGAAGACATTATCCTGTCGGCGCGCGCGCATGATCTTGCGCCGCCATCTTGGAAACGGGTTCAAACGTCAAAGTTGAAGGTCACGCGGTGAATTAATGTTCCATGGTTTTGATGCGATTATTTCCAGGTCTTCTATTGGTATATTAGATAGACAGACATAGATATTAGTTTCTAGAATATGTCTGCAAAATTTCATGGACTTTGGTTGCTTAATATTCAAATGAAATTGGAACTACGATTGTATGAAGCGAGTGGAAGCGAGTGACGGAGAGAGCCCTGTTAACGCAAACTATTATTATGATTCAATTTTAAATGGAAGTGTCAATAGTATGCTTTCGTTAGTCGTAGTATCTCCTAACAGCTCTTGATTTTTTTGGTTCCGTCCCCGAAGGATGCCAACGGAACCCTATCACTAAGCCTCTGCTGTCCATCCGTCCCTCAGTCCGTCTGTCTGTCAGCGGGCTATATCTCCTAAATCTATAACAGGTGGAGAATTGAAATTTTCACAGAATGTATAATTTCTATTGCCGCTATAACAACAATTAATGAAAATTGCCGAAATGGCCATCATGTAAAAAAATTAAAACGTGTCTTGTTCGAAGTCTCAATGACTGTCAGTTTTTTTTTCAATTTTTTGTTTTTTTTCTAGATTTTAAGGTTATATGATTTTAACTAATACCTACTAGCCAATGCCTGCTAAGAAAAAAAATTAAAAAAAATGCACTATATTAAAATGGCAGTCATAACTTTTTTCTCTCCCGCAATTCTTTCCATAAATGCTATCGTGGTCAAGCGCCTACTGCGCTGTGGCTATTCAACTAAAACAAGCTACAACAAGGGCGTGTTTACACAAGCTTTTGATACCGTTTTTGCATTAAAAGCCGTGGTAGGTCCACATAGTTGCAAAAAAACTGCACAATGAGCTATTAAGGCTCGAGCTCGTTACTCAAAACAGCGTCCAACGCACCTATCTGATATTGAGGAGAGCGCATAGAGTTAATTTGCTACTGGATGTGATAATATAAGTACAATATTACCTACTAATAGACGATAGCCTAGTGGTTTCTTAACATCGGTTTTTGATACTAAAGGTTCCAAGGTTCAATCCTCGGCACCTCTAACTTTTCAGTTACCAATTAAGTATCACCTTGGTATAACGTTGAAAGAAAACATCGCGAGGAAACCTGCATACTTGAGACTTCTTCATAATGTTTTCAAATGTGAAGTCTGCTAATTCGCACTTGGCCAGCTTGGAAGACTATGGACCCTTCTTTTTCTGAGAGGAGAACCGTGCTCATCTAATCTTATATCTACTATCCATACTTAATATGCATTATGAATGCGAAAGTGTGTCTGTCTGTCTGTCTGTCTGCTACGTTTTCACGGCGCAACCGCTGAACCGATTTTAATGAAATTCGGTACAGACTTGGGATACATGCCAGGGAATGACATAGGCTACTTTTTATCCCGGAAAATCAAAAAGTATACGAGATTTAAAAAAAACCGAAATCCACGCGTGCGAAGTCGCGGGCATCCTCTAGTTTAATATAAATGCGAAAATGTGGGTCTGTCTGCTAACTTTTCACGGCCCATCCGTTTAGCCTATTTTGACGGAATTTGGTACAGAGATAGCTAAGCTACTTTTTGTCCCGGAAATTCAGAGAGTTCCCACGGGATTTTTAGAATCTGAAACTTACGCGGACGAAAGTTATTCTGCACTTACTCGTGTCCAAGCTGTAGGTGAGTTCAGAATACCTTTGTCCAGATATTAGATCCCGTGCAATCTTTTTACCTAACGCCATCTGTACTCGAAAGCCTGCCAAAGAAATCTAGTTTGCTCCTACAAAATAAACTTGATTGAAAAGTCTCTTCCAGGCCAAATAGCGTCTTTGCATAATGGTTAACCCTAATGGTGGACGCGTAGACGCCTGGTAAATATAGTCGTTAGCATTTATTCACATAATGGCTTTATTATGAATGGCTATCGCTGGACAGTTCATATTTTATAACAGTAACGCCTGGAGCCGCTCGCGCTGGGCGGACGCTGGTGGTGAGGGACGAGAAATATTACTTTTGCATCAATGTTTTTTCATATAAAATGTTCTGTTATCACAAATTAGTACATAACTAACTTCTGTACCTTACATCACAAAAGGTACTGAGGTTCACTCCACAAAGAAGTTAAATTTTAAATGATTCTCCGTAGCAGCCCAGAAATCGAAAATTGGTACTTAGTGATATTTTATTTTTATTTGTTTTATTTATTCAGATAGAAGCAACCTTTACTGCAATCTCAGCTGGTAAGTGATGATGCAATCTAAAATGGAAGCCCATGCCCTAAAATGGACCCTGGAAAGGATATGCCAGTTTTTATTGAACCAATACCCTTTTAGTTTCTACACGGCATCGCATAACAGCGCTAAATCGCTTGACGGCCAAAACTTCGGCTTTACTGGTAGGGTGGTAATTTCTCACGGCCAAAGCTTCCTACCAAACTAGATCAGAGATTTAGAAATTATAAAATTCCCAGCGCTGTGCCGGGAAGTCGTCAAAATACATCCTTACGCCTCGGAAAGCATGTAAAGCCGAACTCTGTCCGATCGTGTCGGATTGCATGCCATCCTGTCGGACTATGAGTAATGAACTATGAATAAAGAGTGGAATCATGTCGCACATAGTAAATACCTTGTGCTCAGTAAGTACGTACAATACCTTGTACTTAGTAGGTACTTACATGCAATCCATACTTAATATTATAAATGCGAAAGTGTGTCTGTCTGTCTGTCTGTCTGCTACCTTTTCACGGCCCAACAGTGTAACCGATTCTGACGTAATTTGGTACAGGGTTAGCTTATATCCCGGGGACGGACATAGGCCCATCCACTTAACCGATTTGGTACCGAAGTAGCTTGCGTCCCTGTAATCGAAATAGGCAACTTTTTATCCCGGAAAATCAAACAGTTCCCACGGGATCTATAAAATGTAAATCCACGTGGACGAAGTCGCGGGCATCCTCTAGTATTAAAATATACCAAGAACTTTATCTTAAACTTTATCCAGCAATAAGATTTCTAAGCCTTTTAACCTTATTTTAAACTACAAGACGCCTTACTATAACATCGGAACAAACACCTTAGGAATTATAAATGTACATGAATAAGCAGAGTTTAGCAAGTCCGATTTGTTCCTTTGCATTCCACACCATCGGTTGGTGTAAATACGTGTACAGGGGCAATAATTTTATATTGTTCACCGATTGTGCCCGTAAAGGCAATATACTGTATTTATTAGTGCCCAACAATGGGATCCGGAGCAGCATCTGTTACGTGCTAACACGGAATACTGGAGTGTTAAGCGTGGTCCACACTGTAGACATTTGCGTAAAATGGAATGGAAGTAAAGTGGCTGGACGCGGACTGGGCGCATGAAATTACTGTATGTTGGATTAGAAATGTGTGCAGCAGTGCACCTTTTTTTTATTGGCTATAGGCGCATGTTTGACCATGAACACACCTGATGGGAAGTGATGATGTGATCTAAGATGGGACGCTTTGGCCTAGAAGGTGCCTATTCACTCTTGTTTACCCGGATTGGTAGGAAACACAGATCGCGGAAGAGTACCTATTCCAAACCTTAGCCAGATTATGTACCTACAGTATGCTCTCAGCTTAAGTACGAATCCGTTTGTATTGTTGGCTAACCAAAATTATCATTCCTTATATTTTCTTCTCTATAGCATTTGCTCTCAAACCAGTGTCTGCTTATCCACCTAACTTTTTTAGTTAAAATGTTTGTTCTCTGGCCTAACACGATATCAAAATATAGGTAAGTACATAAGGAAATAGGTATAGGTTGTGCGGTGTGTGAAATCTTTTCTCAGAGGTGTGAATGTTATCCTACGTGATGACATTAAATTAGTTTATCCGTAAGTATTATTCGGGTACTTCCCCTTTTATGGAACAGGGATGTTCGAATTTTGGATATTCTTGGCGATTTCTATTTCACCGAATAAGTTTTCTAAAAACGTCAATTCATGCGAGTGAAGTCACGGGCATCAGCTAGTAAGGCTATAATATTACAATTAAATTATGCGATTATTTTAAGTTTAAATATGTAAACATAAGGACTGGTTGATCTTTGGGGAATGTAATAGCTATATCTATACTATCATACTAATAGGTATTATAAAGAGGTTAAGTTTAAGTAATCTCTGGAACTACTGAACCGATTTTGAAAATTCTTTCGCTAGTAGAAAGCTGCATTATCCCTGAGTGAATTTATTTTCAAAAAAATTAGAGATCCCTACGAAAATTTTAATAAGCTACCCGCGCGAAGCTGGGGCAGAGCCGTGTTGCTAGTAAAATAAATCATAAGTAGGTAGAAACAATAACTAGAGATTAAAAAAACCCAATTCATCATTTTATTTTTCGTATATCCTACAGTTACTACACCCATCCCCTTAGGCAAGTCACGGCGATCGGGTCTATTCAACTAAAATTATCTTACAATGAAAGGGAAAATTCTGTAAATTGCACCCCACGATACCCCATTACTCTATCGCATTCGAGGGGTGAATTTATCACAACTTTGGTTGTAAACGTGTTGACATAAAAGCTCTATCGCCTGAGTAGCGTCCCTTCGATCTAATAAGCGGGATCATCGGGAAAAAATCGCTGTAAAAATATGGCTAAGAAAATCTGCAGGGGACCAAATCTATCCCCCATTTTTAACAGTAACGCCCTTATTCAAACCCCACATTTAAACGAACAGTGGAAATACTAAATTAGTATTAGTTATTGTTATTTAATAGTCTAAAAGTCTACTACTAAAGTCTACTATTCGTATCTTTTTCTAAAAAAAATTCGGATCTGAAATGATTTTAGTCATTACAAGTATCGTCAACTGCAACTGGGAGAACAATGCACGCACTCATAGGTAACGAAAAGATAGACATTTATTATTTCATATAAAATAATTAGCGATACCTATAAAATAAAAATAATTAATTCTATGTACGCGCCTGCAATAATTATACCAGCAATTGTTTCTTTTACATAAATTGCTTTAAAGTTTCAGTGCTATACCGCCAAAAGCACCACGAAAAATATGTCTAGTAGACCTTAATTCACTATTAATCTCGAACAATGGGGGCTGCGTAGAAGAAGTAAAGCGGCGTATGGCGATAGCGAGAACTGCAATGGACAAGCTAAAGAAAATATGGAAAAACAAAAACATCACAAAAGCTACGAAGATCAGGCTCGTTCGGACACTTGTTTTTCCCATTTTTCTATACGCTGCGGAGACGTGGACTTTGCGAACAGTCGAGAAGAAGAAGATTGATGCTCTGGAGATGTGGTGCTGGAGGCGAATGCTAGGAGTCTCATGGACTGAATTTCGCACCAACGTCTCTATACTCCAAGAACTCGGCATTAAACAACGTCTTTCGGCGTTAGTACAGGGTCGCATACTAAAGTTCTTCGGACATGTCTCCCGGCGTGAGAGTGACTCCATTGAGCGTCTTGTGGTGCAGGGCAAGGTGGAGGGTACCAGAGGGCGAGGAAGGTCGCCTACGCGATGGACCGACCAAATTAAGTCCGCTGTGGGCGGTGCCGTGCACGAGTGTACCAGAATGTCGACCAGCAGGGAGAAGTGGCGAATGCTCGTGAGGCGTGTAACATCTGCCCCCCAAAACGTCACTTCATGATGACCACGACCGCTCTGCCAAGAGTGTAACGACAAAGAAGAAAGAAGACCTTAATTCATTACACTACTAGTTACTACTATACAATACTACTACATACACTAAATACAAAACCAAGTGGCTTTTCAATACCTAGATATTGATTCCTGATTTAGAACTCAAATACAAGTTGGATAACTTGCAAATGGTGCAACACCTGCACTAAACTTAAAAAGTAAACAAGTGTAAATTAAAAATTTATAACACCCCCGACAGGTGAAGGTTACAGTAATAACTAGAAAAGGCTGATAACTTTCAAATGGCTGAACCGATTTTCTTGGATTATAGCTAAGAACACTCTCGATCAAGCCACCTTTCAAACAAAACAACTAAATTAAAATCGGTTCATTAGTTTAAGAGCTACGATGCCACAGATACACACGTCAAACTTACAACGCCCCTCTTTTTGGGTCGGAGGTTAATAAATACTTAAAAAGACACTTCAAAGAATAATAATTAATATTATTATTGTACGTAACACACAAAGGTACGCGTATTCCATACTGAATTTCCAAAAATCAATTCCCTCCCATACCTACGGATCGTCCCGTTCATACGTATTCGAAACATGTAATGTTTTCATTAGCCCTGATGAGGAAACCTATAACTAAGTTAAGCCACGCGCGGCGCCCTAACCCTTTGAAATATTATATGTGCTGTATTGATTGGAATTCAACCCTCGCGAATTGTGGATGTTAAAGGTATTGGGGAAGAGAAATTATATTTGTACCTATCTTAGATTGATGAGACGAGAAAGTTTGGTAACTCTAGGCCGATATAATAATTCGGAGAGTGTGCTTATAAACTTTTTGACCTGGTTCCTCCTTCACATCTTTGCCTTTCAACTATCGTACCGCAAGACCAAGCCCGCTGATAGACAGACAGACGGACTCACTACCTAATATGAATGGCACCCATCGGATACGGATCCCTAATTAATTAGAAACTACGAATAGGTAAAACAAACAATAACACTGACTTATTAGTCCAGTCATTTGGTGCTCAAAAAGGGGCTTATCCTCTCTTCTTAAAAATCTTTTTAAAAATGTGACTACAGAAATTGTAGGAAATTGACTTTAGTTTAATAATAATTGTTACATAACCATTTTTATCGTAAAATGAGTCGGAAAGAAGTTATCGTCAAAAAACTGTTTTTGGACGCCATTTTTCCAAGATGGCGGTGCGAGCGGCCGTGGCAAAGGTGGTCAAATAAAAAGGTAGTGGTAAAATACGAGGTGGCAAAAGAAAAATTCGGAAAGAGCACGTCGAAATCTATAAAACCACCAATTTGCATAACTCCCGGAAAACTTTCCACCTAAAACTACCAAATGACTGGACTATATCCATTGATAACAATAGGGCATCCTTCCCAAAAGTAAATACTACCTCTACCAAAGATTTCCCGTTTTCTACGGAGGTGCAGCACAAAGCACCTTTGATTCACTTGCAGTCCATTAAAATGAAATAGGACGAAATCCTTAAATAATAGACTTTAAGCTCCTTATTGGAGCTCTTCAATGTACAATTGGAAGAATTTCCAGGTATTGCTTCGGAAAATTCGAGCGAGATCACCTGGGGACATTGTTATATTGTTGCCTTTGAAAGTTGCTAAAGTAATTCAGCTAATGTTGGATAGGATTCGATTATTTTTATGGTTTCCAAGTGAAGTCGAATGTAATTTTTGAAACGAAAGATACCTTCTTTAAAAAAATAAGCTTATCTTATAAAAATTCATCTTGCGCTCTTCCCAGAAGAAATCTGAATAGATTGAGTCTGAACAATTTTGTCGAAGCCATTCGATAATTTTCTCTATTTCTAAAATATCAAAAAATAGCCGAATTTATCAGTAAGCATTCCGCACCTTAGCGGTTTATGAAACTACGAGAGATAGTTTTCAAAAACTGAACCAAAATAACTTAAAATTTAAAAACCCCCGACACAAAAACCTCTATAAAAAAACTAGAAAAGAGCTGATAACTTTCAAACGGCTGAACAAATTTTATTGGATTATAGCTAAGAACACTCTCGATCATGCCACCTTCCAAACAAAAAAAACTAAATTAAAATCGGTTCATTAGTTTAGGAGCTACGAGACCACAGATAAATACACAGATACACACGTCAAACTTATAACGCCCCTCTTTTTGGGTCGAGGGTTAATAAAACACTTTCAGCTCTATATTAGCTTTTAGTGCTACTTAAAACTATTGTAGCATAAAATGGCTGTGTAAGAGGTTGTGT
Source organism: Maniola jurtina (assembly GCF_905333055.1). Lineage (NCBI taxonomy): Eukaryota > Metazoa > Arthropoda > Insecta > Lepidoptera > Nymphalidae > Maniola > Maniola jurtina. The sequence goes on from NC_060047.1 coordinate 10,922,628, forward strand.
ATACGAAACTTTATAGTATCTGTTACAGACGATAGGGCCTAAGCCCTTATTCGAAAGGAGGTCTATGCTTAGTAGGGGGCTGGCGATGGGTTGATCATGATGATGATAGACAGCTCAAACCACTAGTTCTATAAACTTGAAGTTTTTGCAAGTAGCATCTCTCTATAACTAACCAACTATCCAACTTCAATAGCTCAACCTATATAAGCCTCAATAGCTCAATGGTTATAGGGCGGACTGAAATCCGAAAGGTCGGCGGTTCAAACCCCACCCGTTCTACTATTGTCGTACCCACTCCTAGCACAAGCTTTACGCTTAGTTGGATGGGAAAGGGGAATGTTAGTCATGATTCACATGGCTAATATTTTTTTTTATTTTTTTTAAACCAACCACTAACCAACTTTTGATTATTTCCAACGGGATCTCTAGAAATCTAAATCCTCGAAAAAGCTAGTGAACAATGGATTATTGTCATTAAATAAATCACAAAGGCTTACTTTATATCATGGAAGCACTTAAAACTGGACATTATAAAAGTTATCTAATCAAAGATTCCCTTTGTCCGTAACCCTTTCAAGTTCAACCCTAATGTGTCGGGTAGCAAAATGTCCTCGGAATATATTAGTTGTCTACCCTCTATTTAGTGGCTCTAAATTATTCACGGTCCTGCATATTGACCAGTTATATTGTTATACAGATGCCATTTATGTATGACCTTTGTGTCCAGCCCTTGAAGTTTGATCAATATAGGCCACTGGTCATAAGGACGTTTACGTTGTGCTTCTTAAATTCTTAAGAATCCATCCATCCATCCATCCATCAGCCTGTATGCGTCCACTGCTGGATATAGGCCTTTCCAAGAGCGCGCTACCAAACACGGTCCTCCGCCTTCCTCATCCACCCGCTTCCCGCCACATCTTCAGGTCATCGGTCCAGCGGGCTGGAGGTCGTCCCACACTGCGCTTACCGGTACGCGGTCTCCACTGCTGAACAAGTCTGCCCCATCGGCCGTCGGTTCTGCGACAGACATGACCTGCCCATTGCCGTACTTCAGGTTGCTAATCCTTTGAGCTTTCCTTAAGAATACTACACCGAAATCGTATACTTTTTTCTTTTTCGCAGGTCCAAACCTCATGGGTCCACCACGTCTGGGGAAGCTCGGAGGTTATGTCGGACTCGTACCGACTAAACGCCACGGTGTTCCACGTATCGCCTGGTAGCCGGGCTACGGGACCAAACACGTTCGCGCAACCCAGCCAGGAAAGGTGGCTTGATCGAGAGTGTTCTTAGCTATAATCCAAGAAAATTGGTTCAGCCGTTTGAAAGTTATCAGCTCTTTTCTAGTTCCTGTAACCTTCACTGGTCGGGGGTATTATAAATTTTTAATTTACACTTGTAATTAAAGTCGCTGTATAGTTCAACTTATACTGGTCTGTACCTATATGTTTAGTTTAGTGATAAAGCTACTTGCTATGTTGACGAATCTGGAACACAACATGGAATACTTGCGTGTAATATTGCGGTCAGGTTGAATTCAGCTCTGTTTGGCTGCCAAACCTGTTATATAATAACCACTGTTAATATTATATCCATTTATGGTTAGCCATATTGGATATTCCGGTATTTAGGTTGGGATTCGGTTCCGTAATAATAGGTTATTATTATCAGCGTAATTCCCTGACGCAGGCAGCATTGTTACTTACACTACCTATCTATACTTAATATTATTATAAATACGAAAGTGTGTCCGTCTGTCTGTCTGTCTGCTAGCTTTTCACGGCCCAACAGTTTAACCGATTTTGATGAAATTTGGTACGGTCTACAGAGTTACCTTACATCCCGGGGACGGACATAGGCTACTTTTTATCCCGGAAAACCAAAGTGTTCCCACGGGATTTTTGAACGCTCATTCGTTTATCCAATTTAATGGGTTAAGAGGTGGTTTTCATCCCGGAAATTGACTTCGGCAACTTTTTATCCCGGAAAAGCAGAGTTCCCGCAGGATTTTTAAAAAACCTATACAAAGTCACGGGCATTTTCAAATTCCTCTTAAATCAAGTGGAACAAATTTTATTAATACGGTTACAATTGCAGTGTTCTAACACTTTCGCTACAACACGGGGTCTAAACCACCCCTGGCGCGGGTAAGGCGAGAATAATGTGAGGTAATCGAGTTAAGCTTACATCGTGTCGTCAATGGGCGCTGATTGAGCTCTGTAACGACGTTACCGTCAGAGACTGATGAACTTTGCCGTGTTTGGGGTCCAAAGGCTACCAGCGAGCGGGAAAGGGTTGATCTGGGCGATAAAAGGGTTAAGGAATAAAATACGTAAGTAACAAAATAGTTGCCCTTGGATGTTCATAAATAGAACTTGACTAGCAGTTGTAGATAGTGTTAACAAGCAAAAAAATAATTCAAAAATAACATAAAAACCGATTGCAATGACCACGAACACTAACTAAAAAATTACCTACTTAATTTACTACCGGATATTTATTGTATATACAAGAGTTAATATAATTCTATAGTAACAGTTTTTGGAATCGGTGCCAATGAGGTACTAATGTGGAGTCACATACAATATGAAGAGTAGACGGTAAATACATGGCATAATATTGTATATCAAATCTTTTAAAAGAGCAACAGCCGAGTTTCTTGCCGGTTTTTCTCGGTAGGAAAGACATTCCGAACCAGTGGTAGAAGCTTTTGACGATTCAAAAGTATTTGTAAAAGCCTAATTGAATAAAAATATTTTGAATTTGCATATTTGGTAGAATAATTGGTTAGTGTCTCAAAACGGAAAACGCCCACTGAGTTTGGGTACATAACGCACAATGGTTATGTCGGACTCCTACCGACTAAAAACCTCACGAAGTTCTATCCCGACGCTGACGACGGGGCACAAGGGACCGAAAACGCCTCGTAAAATCGCCAGCGGATGTCCGCCGCAGCAGACCTAAAACTGGGACACACCGTGCCCCAAACACCGTTAGAAGAATGCCGGAACAGCAGCACGCCAACCAATACGAGGACCACACAGTGAACAACAGAGAGAACCACATACTATAGTATATAGTATAGTATAGTATAGTATGTAGTATAGTATAGTATATAGTAACTTCGTTCCGTGGAAGGAATATAGTTATATTTTGTACTTTCAGATCAAATCGCCTATATGTTATAACTTGGGTCTAGACCCATTACAGCTAGTGGTTCAAACGACACCGTCTGGAAAGTACGGACAAAGGTGAATTTGTCAGCGAGTCAAACTACTGAGCGGAGAGCGACTCATTTTGTTACAATATTATTCTATGCGCTATGCTAATATTTGCTAAAATATTCTTGTCTTCTCTTAGATCATTACCGTTTCTTTAAGCAGGAATCATTTGAAAGAGAACGGTTTTTAACCCCCGACCCAAAAAGAGGGGTGTTATAAGTTTGACGTGGTTTGAAAGGTGGCTTGATCGAGTGTTCTTAGCTGTAATCCAAAAAAAATCGGTTCAGCCGTTTGAAAGTTATCAGCTCATTTCTAGTTAATTTGTAACCTTCACTTGTCGGGGGTGTTATAAATTTTTAATTTACACTTGTTAAACTAGGCATATAAACATGCGCTTGATTGCAATCACACCAAACAGGAGATGGTGCAGCCTAATTTAGATGCGCAATGCCTAGATGTGTCTACTGTCTATTCACACTTCTTTTGAAGGTACAAAGGTAACATCCAATGTCATTTGGGGGAATTGTCAATTTTGGACTTACCTTTACACAAGAATAAATCTATTATAAGTATGTTCCTGAAAAAACCATAATAAACAATTGAAGATTAAGATTAAAAGAGCGTGGATTTGACCTGCAGCTCTCTCCAGCACTGCGTGGGACTACAATTAGTTTATTAATATTGTATATCAATCAAATCTTTGAAAAGAGCAAGCGCCGAGTTCCTTGCTGGTTCTTTTTGGTAGGAAAGGCATTCCGAACCAGTGGCAGATGCACTTGACGATTCAAAAGCACTTATAAAAGTTTAATTAAAAAAAATATTTATTTATACCTATTTAATATTTATTTAAAGCTCACTTTGTCCTTTGAGAAGATGCCCAGAGCTATTATTTATTTACCTTAAATTGTAAAACCATTTTCTTTCTGAAATGGAAGTAATTACATACTCATAGTAGTTAACAGGGCTCTCTCCGTCACTCGTTTCATACAATCGTAGTTCCAATTTCATTTGAATATCAAGCAACCAAAGTCCATGAAATTTTGCAGACATATTCTAGAAACTAATATCTGTGTCTGTGGTGTTTTAGATTTTTCTAAAAATATGTAGTTTTAAAATTACAGGGGCTCAAAGGTTTGTATGAAATTTTTTAAGACCGCGTAACTTTGAAACCGAATATTTTAACAGAAATCTGGAAAACCACAGACATAGATATTAGTTTCTAGAATATGTCTGCAAAATTTCATGGACTTTGGTTGCTTAATATTCAAATGAAATTGGAACTACGATTGTATTAAACGAGTGACGGAGAGAGCCCTCTTAACTGGCTGTAAAGCAGCAATAAAATCAAGCTTATAACTCAAACAGACAGCTCTCGTTAAAAACTCATTCGCTCTACAATATCTTAGTGGCAGCAGGGTATGGGGTTACAATTAATTTCAGGGAGGTTTGCGGTTGCCTCCAGACGTGGTTCGCAAGGTGTGTTCCACTTGGTTCTATGTGATTACTAGCCGATGCCCACGACTTCGTCCGCGTGGATTTAAGTTTTTCAAAATCCCGTGGGAACTCTTTGATTTTCCGGGATAAAAAGTAGCCTATGTGCTAATCCAGGATATTATCTATCTCCATTCTAAATTTCAGCCAAATCCGTTCAGTAGTTTTTGCGTGAAGGAGTAACAAACATACACACACACACACACACACACACACACACACACACACATACAAACTTTCACCTTTATAATATTAGTCCGATTAACTCTTTGATTTTCCGGGATAAAAAGTAGCCTATGTACTAATCCAGGATATTATCTATCTCTATTCTTAATTTCAGCCAAATCCGTCTAGTAGTTTTTGCGTGAAAGAGTAACAAACATACACACACACACACATACACATACACACAAACTTTCGCCTTCATAATATTAGTGTGCAGTGTGATAGAAACAGTAGTAGAGCAAGGAAAGTATATACTAGGTACTCATAAATATGATGTCGAATCGCAGCATAGCAATTAAGAGAAGTAAAACAACCGGCCAATTGCGAATTGGACTCGCACACTACGGGTTCCGTACCATCGTACGAGAAATAACACTTTTTAATTTTTATGTGTTCATGGCAGCCATTTTGAAATTTTTATTATTTATTGTTATAGCGGCATTAGAAATACATGTTCTGTGAAAATTTGAATTCTCTACCCATTACGTTCACGAGATATAGCCCGCTGATAGACAGACGGGTAAACAGCGAAGGCTTAGTAATAGGATCCCGGTAACCTGCGGGTACGAAACCCTAAAAATGAACTCCGTGTTCCCCAGCGTTTTCCATACAAAGGTACATTTGTACGATGCTATATGCACCAAGAAACCTTTAACTAAGGCACTTTCTTCTCTAAGCTACATTGTGATCTTCCATGTAACCATAGAAGGAAAGACAACATTACGAATCAAAACAAAAACTTCTGAAGTATAAGAAGATCTTGACTTCGTCTGTGTTGGTGTTAGCTGGCGGGCGTGCTCTGCCTTTTTGAGTGTTTTTTTTTTTTTTTTTTGTTAAAACTGACTGGAAAGCGCTCTAAGGGGGTGCCGTGCGTATGTCGGCGAGCGCCGGCACAGACCATACTTGTATAGTTTAACTAACTTGTTACAAATAACTACAAACTTGACATTGGCTAATCTTTGTAAAGCCAGACGAGAGAAAAAAAAGAAGATCTTACAAAACAATATACATACATATAAGATCAATATCTTAAATCAACATCTCGAAAATTTGTGAGAGTTAGCTATAAAAATACAGAAGAGCTGTAAAAAGGCCAAGGATTATTCAAATTAAAATTATTTGTACCTACTGTCACAAAAATATTCTTTTAAGGAAGTTTTTTCAAAAGCTCATTACTATTCTAAAACGAACCGAGTTCTTGAGCTGTCAAGTAGGTAAGTAGGAACTTTTAAAAAGTTTTTAGGCAAGCCTTCAGTCGATAGGAAAAATGTCCGCGAACTGCAGTAACGAATAGATTAAGTGCAGTTGGACGACAGTTTGTAATAGTTTAAGTTTTGCTTTCGATAGGAACTGGTAATAGTAATGAATAGACTGCGACTCGACGACAGTTTTTGGCACATTCACCTACTTATTCCGCCGTATATTTAAAAGCTTATTCGCTTGAATTGCTTAAGAAAAGTATGAAAAATAATACTGTAAGTACTTATATTATTTTTTGTGGGTAGCGTTTCATAGTGGAATTTATTAAGCGGTTTCAATGAAGAGTGAGAATATTATGTGAATTATTTAAACAAAATATAAACCTTTTACAGAAAATGACGATAAAAGTGAATACATTGACCAGCCCCGAGTTTACTGTTTTATTTTATTTTTTCAATTGAACCAATAACTATTTACATTTATTATTTCACATCCTGAAACTCTCTTGAGTTTTTTCTTTTCTTTCTTTAGACAAATGCAGTACGGCACTAAAACATTGGCTGGGCAGAACAGAAAAGGAATATGCAACAGGCATCGCTATCTCCATACAAAGCTTGGCTTCTTTTGGATATTCCACGATACTTTACTTGACCTTTATACTATCCAGAGATAGAAAGGAGCTAGAATCAGCTGAAGCGGTCCAATCAAAGAAAAATAGAGAGAGAAATATGATTGTAGAGATAGAAATACAATCTTCCGTAATAAAGACAAAGATGGAAAAGGGGATAGAAAAGAGCCAAAAGGAACGGACCTTATGAACGGAGACACAAATGTGTAGGTCCAATACAAATGGTGAATCGACCGCGGCGATCAATTATAAAACAAAATTGGTTTCCGTTTCCGTTCTTGCCAGTCCTTATTGAATGAACATACTCGTACCAGTGGCTTGATTTAAATCAGATACTGTTCGAATTTTAATCGCGTTCTAGATGGCCTTTTTAATTGAAATGCCTAACTGATAGATTTTACGGAAGATATACCGCAGCTGAAGCTTTCTACTGTAAAGTTAAAACGCTAGAAAAAGAACTAGGTCTGTATAAAATTAGAAATAGAGGATTGGTCCTAAGTTCCATCCAATTAAAATACAATAGTATAAAATAATTTTTATACTATTGTATTTTAATTGGATGGAACTTAGGGATAGTAATCTATCCCTAATAAAGAACCGCCGAAAAAGTAAGTTGCAACAAGTGTGAATTAAAAGTTTAGGTATAACATCCCCGACAAGTGAAGGTTATAGTAATAAATAATTAGAAAAGAGCTGATAACTTTCAAACGGCTGAACCGATTTTCTTATGAATTATAGCTAAGAACACTCTCGATCAAGCCACCTTTCAAACAAAAAAAAACTAAATTAAAATTGGTTCATTAGTTTAGGAGCTACGATGCCACAGACAAATACACAGATACACACGTCAAACTTATAACACCCCTCTTTTTGGGTCGGGGGTTAAAAAGATAAATCCTAGTAATTATAATTGAATGCGAGAGTGTGTTTGTTTGTTAGTTATGCCGCAATGGACCAATAAAACGATGTGATCTTTTGCCTAGAGTGACATAGGTTACTTTTTCTAATAACAGTTAGTTAGTTATAGATTCCGTGAGAACTGACTGTATTTCTGTGAAGAGATCCTATGTCCATCCCCAGGATACATAAGCTATATCTATGTCGAATTCTCAAGATCTGTATATCAGTTGGCCTGTGAAAAGAAAACAGGAAGACACACTTTTGAATTTACAGTTATTATTAGTATGAATCAGCAAATTTTGAATCATATTTTCTCTTCTGACTTTTCACTAAACACAAAACAGCTGAAATATAGTAGTTAATACTTAGTTCAGTAATAAACTGTAAAATCTAACTATTAATCTTCTTGGAGGTATAAAGAAAATGTTTTATAGTTTTACGCTAGCGTTTTTATTACCTGGCTTTAGAATGTATTACCATAAATCCTTTACGCAGCTTTAGTAGCACCTTCGAAGTATTTAGTAGTTTTAATGGCTTTTCAGGTGTAATTAGGTATCACACTAATATTATAAAGGCGAAAGTTTGTATGTGTGTGTGTGTGTGTGTGTGTGTGTGTGCGTGTGTGTGTGTGTGTGTCTGTTTGTTACTCCTTCACGCAAAAACTACTGGACGGATTGGGCTGAAATTTAGAATGGCAATAGATTATACCCTAAATTAGCACATAGGCTACTTTTTATCCCGGAAAATCAAAGAGTTCCCACGGGATTTCGAAAAACCTAAATCCACGCGGACGAAGTCGCGGGCATCGGCTAGTACGAGTTATAATATTTTAAGTGAAAATGCAGGAAAAGAAAAGTTTTGTTTATCTACTTAGTTATGTTTAAGGTTTTAACTAGGTACTCGAAAATGTTGCGTAAGTTCGTGGTAGGTAGGTACATAAAAATCTACATTTTTTTTTCTACAATCCGCTAACCCTAATAAATCAGTAAGTACTAATATTTAACGTGCGGCCAGTCAGACCATAGATTTTTTTTTTTAGTTTTAATTTAGATTTAAGTTTATTTTATAGAATCCTCAATTACTATTTATACTTAAAAGATAATATTATTTCTGTATATTTTTATTTTATGCTTTGTTGGGTTTAAAGAAACTTTATTATTATAATATATTTATATATTTTGAGATATTTTCCTCTCTCGACTCTATTTATTATTATTATAGAACAATGTTATAATTAATCACACTTAATATTATAAAGGCGAAAGTTTGTGTGTATGTATGTGTGTGTGTATGTTTGTTACTCCTTCACGCAAAAACTAATGGACGGATTGGGCTGAAATTTAGAATTGAGATAGATTATACTCTGGATACTTTCTACATAGGCTACTTTTTATCCCGGAAAATCAAAGAGTTCCCACGGGATTTTTAAAAAACCTACATCCACGCGAACGAAGTCGCGGGCATCAGCTAGTTAATACTATAAAAGCAATGCTTTCCATATCGCGACTGGAGTGCCTTTGACTACAAGGCCACGATTCAATTATGCCTGGCGGTCGACTTTTCTTTTGTATGTATTTAAAAAAAGTTCCCCTCCTAAGTAGGTACAGATGGGCAAGCACACAAAATATTTGTATTTTCACGTACAAAATTGAACTAGCGAGCGTCAAAACTATTAGCCTCTTCATTAGGTAAACCCGTCAGAAATCAGAAGTAGTAAGAACCGCGGGAGCGCTGTTCAGCTTGCACCTGCTGGGTTCAATTTACATTTAATTATACCGACGTTTTAATTAACCACAAATTTTAAGAGGTGTTCAAGTTGCCGGCTTAAATTAAGTTCTACGTGAGACGTTAAGGAGTACCTACCCAGATTGGTTGAACTCTGCTCTCATCTGCTCTTCTTAAGAGATATAGGCTTCTTTATATATAAAACTAATTGCCAATCTATAATAAATAAAAAAAACCCCCGACATAAAACCTCTATAAGAAATCTAGAAAAGAGCTGATAACTTTCAAACGGCTGATCCTATTTTCTTCGATTATAGCTAAGAACACTCTCGACAAGACAAGACTTAAGGGCGCTAAGAATATATAATATATTCGTAGCTCGAAGACGAAATGAGTTCCAAACTCGAAATTTTGGTTTTGGTATAGAACGTTGACCCAAAACCAAATATAGAATGAGAAATTCAATTAAATTATTTTTCAGGGGAGCATGAGAAAGTTTTTTTCTTACCCTAGCATGTGTTTTTAACCCCCGACCCAAAAAGAGGGGTGTTATAAGTTTGACGTGTGTATCTGTGTATCTGTGTGTCTGTGTATCTGTGTATCTGTCTGTGGCATCGTAGCGCCTAAACGAATGAACCGATTTTAATTTACTTTTTTTTGTTTGAAAAGTGGCTTGATCGAGAGTGTTCTTAGCTATAATCCAACAAAATTGGTTCAGCCGTTTAAGAGTCATCAGCTCTTTTGTGGTTTTCTTGTAGGAAAGAAGGTTAGATAACCGTTAGGTTCATAATATTATGTCAATTGACAAATGTCAAGCTGTCAAGATGGACGTTGCCTAAATACATAATTATTTATTTGAAAATGATGTTTTGGAAAACTCAGATACTTTAGATCGTAGGCGCGGAATAGTCCAAGAAAATCAGTTCAGCCGTTTGAAAGTTATCAGATCTTTTCGGTCTTTTCTAGTTACTGTAACCTTCACTTGTCGGGGGTGTTATAAATTTTTAATTTACACTTGTTACTAACTCATTTAGTAGAGTACGAAAACTCAAAAATAAGGAAATCGGGAGTCGTCAAAGTTGTCAGTTTTAGACCATTTTTGTGGCGGCGGCTAATTCAAAATCTGAACTAGTTAGGAATTTGAAATTTCGGTATGGTATGTATAAATATATGGTGCCATATACCTATTGTATTTAAACAACAAATACTTAATAAATATAATTCATTTTATTTATTTAAAAAAAATGGGCATTCTGAGTTAATATTCAGCAATTATGCAGCCATTTCATGCTGTGTCTAATAGTTTTAAGTAGCACTAAAAGCCACTACAGAGCCGAAAGTGTTTTATTTTCGCTTCAGTTTGTGAAAACTGTCTCTCGTAATTTCGCTTGTCCATGTTAAGTAAATGCGCGTCATTTTCAAGTGGCTATGAAAAGTGATGGTAAAACGATTTTAAGTCCTTTTCCCCGATAAAAGCCTTTGTCAACTCACTTAATCGTCCATTGGCGTTTGTGTGAACAATTTTATTATCATTTTACTGATAATAATTGCAAAAGATTTTTACCCTTCATTTAAAAACCCTTAAAATTTATTTTATGACGTCAAAGACACCTCTTTATACAAGAATTCGCAAGCACGATGTTTTCCAAAGGTACTAGACGTGGTATTAAACATTTCTATGAGACTTTCCTATAATCACAACGATTATATCATAGCTTTTAAAAAATCTCGTGGAAATTCTTTCATTTTCTGGGATAAAATTTTTGTGTCCATCTCCGGGATGCAAGCTATCTTTGTACCAAATTGTGTCACAAACAGACTAACAGACATTTATTATAATATAATGCATAGTTCGTAATTATTAAAGGATACCCGATTTTTAGGTGATTTAATTTAGTACTTAATATTAATATTTGCTTCATTGGCTGATAACCCTGGTTATTCCATAAATTGAGCTCGAATTTAATATTTTCTATTACGGATTTTAGTAAGTACCTACTTATCCTAAAAATTATTTTGACTATCACGTTCAAAATTCTAGAAATATGAAGAAGAATTAAATTACTTAATTATTTAAACGAAATTTTTCTACTAAGATGATGCTTTTTCAAAATAATTAAATACCATAAAATCTTTAGCAACGTTTTTTATATTATAACAATGTCCCCAGGTGATCCCGCTCGAATTTTTCGAAGCAATACCTGAAAATTCTTCCAATTGTACATTGAAGAGCTCCAATAAGGAGCTTAAAGTCTATTATTTAAGGATTTCGTCCTATTTCATTTTAATGGACTGCAAGTGAATCAAAGGTGCTTTGTGCTGCACCTCCGTAGAAACTGAAAATCTTCGGAAAAGAAATAATTTTAGAAAGAGCAAATGTGTAGTTCCATTGCCGCTATAACAACTAATAGTAAAAAATTCAAAATGGCCGCCAAGAAAATTTAAAAAAAAACAACAAAAAGTGTGATTTCTTCTACGATGGTACGGTCTTCGTGTGCGAGTGCAACTCGCACTTGGCCAATTTTGTTTAATTTCATATATTTTAATTAGATTTCAATATTTTGCTGGAATTGTAAAAAATTTGGTACTATTTTATTTTTGCATGCAAAGTTATATATTTGTGTCCTATATTTTTTAACCCCCGACCCAAAAAGAGGGGTGTTATAAGTTTGACGTGTGTATCTGTGTGTCTGTGTATCTGTGTATCTGTGTATCTGTGTATCTGTCTGTGGCATCGTAGCGCCTAAACGAATGAACCGATTTTAATTTACTTTTTTTTGTTTGAAAGGTGGCTTGATCGAGAGTGTTCTTAGCTATAATCCAAAAAAATTGGTTCAGCCGTTTAAAAGTTATCAGCTATTTTCTAGTTTTCTTGTAGAAAATAAGGTTAGATAACCCTTAGGTTCATAATATTCAAGTGTCAATTGACAAATGTCAAGCTGTCAAGATGGGCGTTGCCTAGATATACATAATTATTTATTTGAAAATGATTTGTCGGGGGTGTTGAAAATTTTTAATTTACACTTGTTTTATATCAAAGTACGTATTTCACCTATTAATTCCAATCCGAATAGAACTTGATAATGTGACTGTCAGATATAAGAATTCTATGCATTCCTAAAGTAAATAGAGTCATTCGAGATACAAGTCCTTTGTCGTATCCTTTGAACGTTTGATGTCTGACGTCTGTTTGCTTCATATATTCTATACTGGCGAAATAGAATGGAAAATAAATAAAATACGACGTGGAGTGATGGGTGCCTTCGTATATCAGTCGTTTGAAAGATCGAAGCTTAGCGATCTCTTCTTAACAGGGCTCTCTCCGTCACTCGTTTCATACAATCGTAGTTCCAATTTCATTTGAATACTAGCTGATGCCCGCAGCTTCGCCCGCGTGGATTGGTCAGATCCCCTGCAGCATCAGGATTGAGGAGTTGGACTCCAAATTTTTTATGAAACAATGTCGCAAAGTTCCTCTATCGATTAAAAAAGAAATGACGCAAATCGGTTCAGAAATCTCGGAGATTTCAGTGTACATAGGTAGAAAAACACAACTCCCTTTTTGAAAGTCGGTTAAAAAAGTAGCCTATGTTACTCCCTGGTCAATTTTCTACTTGTCTGTGAAAATCCCGTCAAAATCGGTTCAGCCGTTCCCAAGATTAGCCTTTTCAAACAGACAGACAGACAGACAGACAGACAGACAAAAATTTTGAAAACGTGTGATTCAGTTATAGTATCGTTCAAATAACCATATGACCTTCTTAATATGCGGTAGTTATTTCGAAATTACAGACACACACTCCAATTTTATTTATTAAAGTACTTATAGATTAAGCAACCAAAGTCCATGAAATTTTGCAGACATATTCTAGAAACTAATATCTGTGTCTGTGGTGTTTTAGATTTTTCTAAAAATATGTACCTAGTTTTAAAATTACAGGGGCTCAAAGATTTGTATGAAATTTTTTAAGACCGCGTAACTTTGAAACCGAATATTTTAACAGAAATCTGGAAAACCACAGACATAGATATTAGTTTCTAAAATATGTCTGCAAATTTTCATGGACTTTGGTTGCTTAATATTCAAATGAAATTGGAACTACGATTGTATGAAACGAGTGACGGAGAGAGCCCTCTTATAGCTTTGTTCTTAGTTTTCTATATTTACTGTAGTGTTTATTAAATGTTTGGTATACCTACATACATATAGGAAGCTAAGTTGCCATCAATAATTCTTACGTGTACATATTTTTTCACACTATATTTTTTATGATTCATGTATAACCTGCGGCAGCAATAATAAGTGATCAAACGAACTTCTTGAAGTGAAGTTCGATCGTTATTATATGAAATGCTTCATTCGAAAATATGAATAGATCACTTATTTTATGATAGACCTTAGGACCTTAGGACCTTTGGCCTTTTGAAATAGCCTGGCTATTTTTAAGCTCAAAAAAAAGAGTGGAAACGGTATTGAAAAGTAATAAATAACGGAACAACGCACGTGATTTTGACGCATCGTAAGCCTAAGCTTGCGGCGAAACATACGACGCAATCGCATCCAGAATCGCATCCGAGCACTAAACGTACAACACCTCGTAACTACCCTCAAAATTAAACCACGCAACTATAGTAACAAAAGCCTATACAATAAAGGTTGAAATGGAATGTACCAAATGTTGCTGACACATGCAAGTCTCTGTGATTCAGGGGTGTTCGCCTGCCGAAAATTGGCATATAAATGTGTGTATTATGTAAAACAGTTAGGGTTGCTACACGTTTGTTTTGAGGTTTGCTTCCTGCAAGTCTGGCACAGATAACCTATTCGGTAGAGTGAGCAGTATTGTTTGGCTTGGACAAATGGGAGGGACAAATTTTAGGGCTGTAATTAAAATGGACTCTGTAGTTTGGGTGTTATATTTATTGCATCTGGTTCCGTGTTAACCCAGGGCCATGGTTTTTGACAGTGTGATAAGCGACACCTTAGCGCTTTAGGTATATAGATTTATTTTTAGTCATTCGTCGCATCGGCTAATGCTGTGGGTTGTTGCTACTTGGACAAGGCCGTGGCCATGACCTTGGTAACTTGTGATAGATGTTAGCTCCTATGATTTGTTCCAGTCCATTCCATCAGCCTGTATGCGTCCACTGCTGGACATAGACCTTTCCGGGAGCGCGCCACCAAACACGGTCCTCCACCTTCCTCATACACCCGCTCCCTTCATCGTGGTATGATTTTTTACTACAATATAATACAAAAATACATCAACAATTCAAGGACAACTTACTAGACCCAGGGATCCGCTTATTTGGCGGAGAGGAACATTTTTCGTAGGTCCCTCACGCCAGCCGCGTTACTTTTTGGGTACAAACTCAAATTATTTACTTATGAGAGAGTGGGCACGGTCAAAGCCTTTGACAAACTGTCGTTTTACCTTTTATACGTACATATAAGTTAACTTATCTACTAACAAAGCTAAAGTGCTCCGAGGTAAAAAGTTGCATGTGTCTGAGTATATTATGAGGCAAAACACTAGACAGATGTTTGCTCATGTCGCTAGGGCGGTTAGTTTAGAACAATTTTATTAGCTAGACTGGAATCTATACTAATAAATAAAATTGGAGTGTCTGTCTGTAATTTCGAAATAACTACCACATATTAAGGTCATATGGTTATTTGAACGATACCATGACTGAATCACACGTTTTTAAAATTTTTGTCTGTCTGTCTGTCTGTCTGTTTGAAAAGGCTAATCTTCGGAACGGCTGAACCGATTTTGACGGGATTTTCACTGACAAGTAGAGGATTGACCAGGGTGTAACATAGGCTACTTTTTTAACCGACTTTCAATTCAATTCAATATTCAATAATCTTTATTGCGAATTTGGGTTAGTTTACAGATCTTAAAACTATTATTGTTAGGTGCTCCAAATTCTACCTTTCGGTATGCAATAATACAATAACATAGTCATGAATATAGTCATAGTCATAGTCTTCAAGAAAGGAGTTGTGTTTTTCTACCTATGTACACCGAAATCTCCGAGATTTCTGAACCGATTTGCGTCATTTCTTTTTAATCGATAGAGGAACTTTGCGACATTGTTTCATAAAAAATTTGGATTCCAACTCCTCAATCCTGATGCTGCAGGGGATCTGACCAATCCACGCGGGCGAAGCTGCGGGCATCAGCTAGTATTACTATATAAAAATACGTATAATTTAAACGCTACGTTATAATAACTAACTTACTGGCTAATTTGGTCTGACACTAACAAATGGAAGCTTAAGACTTTAAAAATGTTCCGTTAGATATGTTATTCAACTGGTAAAGTGGTATTTCATTTTATTATTATCATTTACTTTTGTATGGTAATTTTATGGAAATTATTTTGATGATAAGTTAGTTCTAATTGAATGGATAGACTTAGGATTGTAGAGCGTACATACCCTAACTTTGATGATCAGAGGATTGTCTAGTTGTAAATTTTCATACAAAAAGTGATAAAGTGTTTCTCCCCGTAAATATAGTCCAATTTTCATAATTTTGAGAAATATTGTAGATATAATGAAGAACTATGCTCGTTAACTAATGTCAGGAAGACTCCTTATATAGCACGTTAAACGATTTCTAAAACATTTGTAAAATAATATACATATAATCTGTAAATAAGTATTGGCAAGGGACAGAAAATAAGCAGTTACATTTTAGAGGCAACTAAAACTCATCGCTAACAACTCCTGTGACCGCAATATCGCCATAAAGGGTTTGCTGCAAGTCTAGATATTTCCCAAGGAGCTATTTTATAATAACTAAGTACATTCTATAGCTGGTTCGTAATTAAACTTTTATTTCTCTTGAGATCATTTTAGGGTTCAATATAGTTGCGTACTCAGAGGTGATTTTTTCCGTCGTTAGTGAGAAATATAAAATTAATAAAAGATTTTTGATGATTGAACTAAATTAGTATCCAGTATCTCATACAAAAATATTTTATGAAACTATTGAAATTAATTAAATATACCTCTGGACATCAAGTTGCAAAAATCATTGCTATTGACGGTATGAAATAAAATTTTAATCAAATACTACGTGAACGAAATCGCGGGCTTCGGCTATATACTAACCCAAACTAATATTATAAATGCAAAAGTGCACCTATCTGTCTGTTACTTTGTCATGAGCCATCTTTTTATCGTTTAAAAAGATGGGCAAATAAAATAAATACAAAATAAAAAAAAATAGTTTATTTTTATTATTTATTACATTTGTACCGATTTTGATGGAATTTGGTATTCAGAGAAACTTAGCTTGCGTCTTACATATACCTAGGCCACTTTTCATCCCGGAAAATCAAAGAGTTTCCACGGAATTTATAAAAAACTGAAATCTTCGTGGATAACTTGCATCTCGTAATTGGTATGTAGTATTTAAAAACCTTAAAGAGCGTTTAAGTAAATAAATAAATCCGTGTAGGTGTTATAATATTTATTGTGTATGAGATCCAATGTCCCCATTTACGCAGTGCCCCAGATAGTTAGGGTAATGTGATCCACAAAGCGCTGCGATTGATTCTCAAGATGGGTACGCAAATCTGTCCCCAAATTGGCGCTCGTTAGAAGGGGAAAAGGCGTTGTGTTATTCCACTTTCCTTTGATAAAGGGAATAGGGGAAATTTGCATTCGACACGATTTTTATGTTATCTCGAAATGGAATAAGTTTTGTAGGAGAATATTCTTTTTCAAGTCTGAGTGAAAAGTATGACACTTATTACGACTAGATGGAGTTGTTATATAGTTATCACATCACATATTATAAAGGCGAAAGTTTGTGTGTATGTTTGTTACTCCTTCACGCAAAAACTACTGTACTACGGATTTGGCTGAAATTTGGAATGGAGATAGATAATAATATCCTGGATTAGCACATAGGCTACTTTTATCCCGGAAAATCAAAGAGTTCCCACGGGATTTCGAAAAACCTAAATCCACGCGGGCGAAGTCGTCGGCATCGGCTAGTAAGAGATAGTTTTTGTGTGAGGTTTCCTGCGCCACATTTAATTGATTACGGTACCTAATCAGTATTTTTAATAATTACCACGAAAATAATAACAATGAATAAAACAAGACACTTTTTAGGGTTGCGTACCCAAATGGTAAAACGGAGCCTTATTATAATGTCACTTTGCTGTCTGTCTGCATGTCTGTCCAGGTCTCGAGCTCGTAGGCGGAATGAGTTATGAACCTGAAATTTTGGCATTTGGTGTAGGACGTTGACTCAAACCGAATATTATAACCGAATATTATTGAGAAATTCAATTAAATTATTTTTCACGGGAAATCTTATAGGTAGATAAAAAGCAGAAGATTTTTTTTCTTACTCTAGCATATAGGGTCTAGAGCTCATTGAGTAGAATACCAGTATATATTTTTATTCCTTATTATCTTCAAAAAAAATAAAGAAGCCGGGGAAGAAGAACAAAACTAGTTTGGAATAGTGAAATTTCGGTATATTTTGTAATATTTACTGAATTCAAACAACAAATACTGAAAACAACGATTCAAAAAGTAAGTGCCTACCTAGTTTGTAAACTGTGACCATAACATTATTATGTACGGTCCCTAAAGAGCGAGGCCCGACTCGCATTTAGCAGGGTTTTTTATACTTTTGACATATTATTATTCACAATCAGTTTTCTTCAGCATTGAAATTTATTTAGATGCCGAAAAGACAAACCAATGACAGTTTTTTGCTACGCCGTAGCTTCACCGTAGCACCACAGCAAGCGCCCGCTGAAGAGAGATGGACGGACCGATGGACAACGGAGGCTTAGTAATAGAGTTCCGTCGACACGCAACTCTAAAATAGAAACTTTTACGTGGACGAACTTACAGGTATCAGTCCCATACAATCTAAATATTATTAAGTAAGCATATAAAAGGAAAAGCTGACTGACTGATTGACTGACTGACTAATCTATCAACGCACAGCTTAAACTTTTGGACGGATCGGGTTGAGTTTTCGCCTTCAGGTAGCTATTATGACACAGATAACCGGTAAGAAAGTATTTTTGAAAAATTCAACTTTCACCAACGACCATGGATGCTACTATTGTGTGAAAAATGTATTATTCATGAACAAATTACTATTGGGATCAACCATACAATAAACTGTTGCGGCTGTCCAAACTTGTTCTCGGCCTCAGAGGAACATGCTCCAACATGCACAACTGTTGTGAACTCATGAAATATTCTTGGACTCCAAGTTTTTATAACGTTAGTGTCTCTGTCGTTCGGAAATTGTCTGCTCCGTTGAAATTATGCGAGAACTTTCTAGGGACACGGAGTATATTTCAGTTTATTACTTCAGAGTTGAGAGTGGATAAATTAAGTAAGTTATTCTACAATTACCTTCAATATTATCTACAGCTATTCTCTATATTAACTAGACTGGGCTATTTATTCATTTATTTAGAAGTATTTTTATGATTGAAACGCGAGAACTGAGTAGTTAAACTGTTAGAAAAGACATTATTACTCGATTAATGATCACCTCCCAGAAAAGTTCTAATTTACTTCAAATTCAGACTCTCTGCTACTATGATTTTAATATTTTTTGTGACAAAATATTTAATATAACTAATTATACCAAACCATCTATGTATTATACAAGTTGTTATATCATAACATATTGCATGCTACTAGGCAGAATTTGGCTGTACTCTTTTTGTTTTTGTAACATAGCTCCACTGTTTACCCATATTCGCAATAAAGAAAGAATTGAATTCAAGAAACAATACAAGATACGAAAGAACGTAGAAGATTGAAGAGAGATTGATTGAGAAGATACAATATTAGTCTTAGTATTTTCTATTTTTAAGTTTAGTTGATAATATGTATCAATTGTATTTTTAATTTTTATTCTTTTTTTTGTCATTTTCTTGAGCTGAATAAACTTTTATTTATTTATTTATTTATTGCACCATGCAAAGGCGGTAGAATCAACATCTTGGCGGGTGCTACAATTACCAAGAGAACGCAATGCAGGCTTCAACTATGGGGGTTCCTATAATTGTTTGTATATGTGTCCATCACTGTGCATAGGAGTAAAATTAATAATCGTATGAAGTGAATGAATCAATGAATACTTACACTTTTATAGTACACCACAAAATCAGTACAGAAAAAGCACATTATAAAGCAAGACAAAAATACAGGCAATAAGTACCTAGCGATTTCTTCTAGGCAACTAAAAGTGCTGATTGTGAAGCTTTTCTACTGAAGTCGTTTCATCTTGTATCGAGACAATATTTCAAAGTGCTACTAATCCTACACAGCCACTTTGCTCACGTCCCGAGATTATTGTCTACAGTATCTAATACTGAACTACCTATAGTTATTAGAGTCGTGCTAGAGCATTCTAGATTAAATTGATCTACTGTCTATTTCGCACGACTTCATCCTCGTGGAGTTGATTTTTTTAGGGTTCCGTACCTCAAAAGGAAAAACGTCTGGCTGTCTGTCCGTCGTGTCTGTCAAGAAACCTATAGGGTACTTCCCATTGACTTAGAATCATGAAATTTGGTAGGTAGGTAGGTCTTATATCACAAGTACAGGAATAATTCTGAAAACCGCGAATTTGTGGTTACATCATTTTAAAAACATTTAAATTTGTTTCAATTTTCAAAATAAGATAACTATACCAAGTGGGGTATCATATGAAAGGGCTTTACCTGTACATCCTAAAACAGATTTTTATTTATTTTTATCTATAATAGTTTTTGATTTATCGTGCAAAATGTTGGAAAAAATACCCGAGTACGGAAACCTCAGTGCGCGAGTCTGACTCGCACTTGGCCTGTTTTTTTTATATCCAGATGGAATTTCTAATATACTTTCGGGCAAGTAGAAATAGAAAGAGTTTTTTTCAAATATTTAAACTTTTACAAGTTCTGAATAGTTAAAAAGTGTACCACTAAATTAAAGTTTTACAAGTTATGAATACTTAGTTAAAAAATCTACGTCTAAAGTTAGCCCTTGACTGCGATCTCATCTGGTGGTAAGTGATTATGCGGTCTAAGGTAGAAGCGGACTTACTTGGAAGGGTGTATTAAACCCATACTCTCTGTAGGTTTCTACACTGCATCGTACCGGAACGCTAGATCGCTTGGCGGTTCGGCTTTGTCTGTAGGGTGGTAACTAGCCGCGGCCGTAACCTCCCACCAGGCCAGACCAGCGACAATCTCAAATTGCCCCTGACAGGAATCGAACCCATGACCTACCATTTATAAGACCACAGCCCTCACCCTGCGCCAGGGAGGTTGTCAAGGAGGGAGGTAAGTAGGTTTTAATCAGACAACGTGTATGCTCGGAGTTATTTCCAAGTTTCCAAGTTTTGAAGTCTTACAAGGCACTCACGCTTCATCATAATAGCCATAATTGAGAAGTTGCAGCGATCTACTTTCGATTTACTTGCCGCAATTCCAAACATCCTACATGAATAGGATTCCAGACAAAAGACATTACTGTCTTATGTATGTGATTCTGCGATCAAATTGTCTGATTCAATTTTTTCAGCACTAATTGCTTACTATTGCAAAATTCTGCCAATCTTTAGTTATAAAACGATTGAATTCCTTTACAAATTCATCATGATCACAATCATCAGCTCATTTTAGTTCAACAGGTTTCCTTAGGCCATTAGCCATGCTGGTTAAGTGTGGATCAGCAAACACACCTTTGAGAACGTTATGGAAAACTAAGCGACATTTTCCTTCACCGTTAAAGCAAGTGATATTCAATTGCTTGAAACGGACATAATAATTCCGAAAAGTTAGAGGTTAGGATGCTGAAGTTACAACCTATCACAGCGTGTTTTAAAAATAAATAATCGGCAGCTTCTGCTTCGTGAAGCGTTATTTATCGTTGAGACTTACAAATCAGCTACAAAACATCACGTCTTAGCCTTAAAATTTAGTACTGGGGAAGTGTTCTGCCCTGTGCCATACCCGGTAAAAGAGTTCAGACATCTTGGCCCCATTTTGGCCCTACAGACCTCGAGGTCTATTAGGCCAAGATGGGGACTTGGCGACAATCTGAGAAGACCCCGTTGCATTATGAACGACAACGTCTTTGTCGCTCATAAGCAACGCTCTTCAAAGGCGAAGCTGCTGATTATCTGTTTCTAAAGCTACATGTGTAAGTTTTTATTACTGTACGTCAAAATTGTCTTACGTCTCGTCTACCGTCTGCAACGACGAGTCAAATTTGAAATGGAAAACGGCGCTTATACTCAGCAAAGTTCGTGAAGTGATGTCGTGTAAATTAGGGTGAACAATACAGAATACAAAGTTTGCGAGCGGGCGCTACTCGGCACATTGTAGATACGAATACTTGGGAATTTGTGTACAATAAACTAAGGAGGTATACTGGGACGTACCTACTTAACAGGGCTCTCTGCGTCACTTGCTCCATACAATCGTAGTTCCAATTTCATTTGAATATTAAGCAACCAAAGTCCATGAAATTTTGCAGACATATTCTAGAAACTAATATCCGTGTCTGTGGTGTTTTAGATTTTTCTAAAAATATGTAGTTTTAAAATTACAGGGGCTCAAAGATTTGTGTATGGATTTCTAAGACCGCGTAACTTTGAAACCGAATATTTTAACAGAAATCTGGAAAACCACAAGCATAGATATTAGTTTCTAGAATATGTCTGCAAAATTTCATGGACTTTGGTTGCTTAATATTCAAATAAAATTGGAACTACGTTTGTATGGAGCGAGTGGCGGAGAGACCCCTCTTAAGACATTTTGTAGACAGGGAAAGTTTCGGATTGATGTTTTGTTGTGTGCAATTTAGTTGTACGTAACTATAGGGTGCGAATTCGACGTCCTTATGTTGTGCTTTTTTAAAATGCAGGTGTTCCCGAGTTCGACAAACTTGCAAATAGCATTTGCTAGAGATACCTAAGAGTGTTGAAAACTGTTTTCCTAAAGATTACAGGTACCTTCTTACAACAGTTCGTGAATAACGAATTCCATTTGCATCTACGATGTTCTGATATCGTGCAGACTAATAAAGTAATAGAGTTTAAACTACTGTTCTAAAAAATTGTTAAAATTAAAAAACAAATAAAAATGCGTTTAGTTTTTTTTTACAATCCCATGCTCTCTGCTTTTCTGGGATTAAAAATGTCCTTCATGTTTATGTCCTATAAACCTCAAAATTGGTTAAATGGAAAAAGCTAGCAGATAGACAAACAGATAGATCTCATTACACATACACACATGAGATACACATTATCTCAATCATTACATCAGATCACAACATTATACCGGAAAATCAATGAGTGTCCTCGGGATTTCGGAAAACGCGGACGAAGTCGTGGGCATCAGCTAGTATAAATCTAAAAACAAGTCAATAACCGAAAAATATTTGCCATCCATTATCTACACCTGCTCCGACACGATGTCAAAAATCTACAATACAAATCGATCAAGGAAAAAACATAAAAACGAAAATTCCCGAAGAATGACAATAGTAAACTTAGACAACTCCGTTCACGGGAAATTGGACATAAAGTTGAAACGGGTAGACACTAAAATTGCGTATTTACTGTAGAGTGTGCTGAATTTACATATTTATTGCCACCCTCGTTTGTGTAAGGATCTCTGCAATTCGAAGTCAAGACGGTCTACGCGAAAATTGTTTTGTTAACAATGCTATGCATTTTTATAGTAGCCGTCGAAGAGAAACGCATTTAAATGAGTGTGAAACTAAAAATTGCTCCCTCCGTTCCCAAATTCCCTTCCCAACTCGCTTTGGCAGTGTTCTCACTAGATTTTCATACAAGATTATTCACGGGGCAAACATCAATCATCAACAACTTCTGGGTTTGTAAATCTTCATGGGCGGCGGTAATCACTCAATATCAGGTGACCCACCGGCTTATTTGCTCGCTATTATTATATTAAAAAAAAATCGGCCCAGTAGTTCAGACGCTACGGTGGAACACACAGAATCTGGATACAATCATACACACATACCCACATACAATACATACATATATCCATACATACATTGACTGATAAAATCATAACCCTTTCCCTTCGGTTTTGCCGTAGTCAGGTAAAAGATACGTAGAATTCGATTTTTCCACATGGATATAGGTTTTTAAGGACCCCATTGAAATTTATTTATTATTTTTTATTTTTTATTGTAGCGCCACCCTTATATAGCAAATTTTAACGAACACTATTTCATACACAGAAATCGAGCTCCTTACACTACCTCTACACTCCATTTTTGCAGCGTAGTACAGCATGATGTCACACCGTAGCAAGGCATGACAACGCACTGTAGCACGCACGATGTCGCACCGTAGCACATCACGATGTCGCACCGAAGCACGACACGATGTCGCACCGTAGTAGAGCACGACAACTCACCTTAGCTCACAGGATATCACACCGTAGCACGACACAATCTCGCACCGTAGCACCATAATATTAATGCCACAGCGTAGCAAGTCACGATGACGGACCGTAGCGTGTCACGATGTCGCGCCCTAGCATGGTACGGTGTCACACTGTAGCACATCACGATAAAGCGCTTTAGCTCGTACGGTGTCGCATCGTAGCACGACACGATTTCGCACCGAAGCACGATACGACGTTGGGCCGTAACACACGATGTCGCACCGTAGCACAGCACGATAAGGCGCCTTAGCTCGCACGATGTCGCACGCTGGCACAATACGATACCGTGATCCCGGTCAAGTCAGCGCTATTCTGCGTTGCTGTTTGTCTCAAGACAGTCTTCAATGTATAGATCCCCTAAACTATTCAGGTGACACGTTTTATGCTGAGAATAATGCGATTCTCGGCGAATAGACGATTAACAGGGCAATTTGAGATCGAGACGCGCCCGTGACGTCATCCCGGAGTTATTAGTCCGAGCTATTCGCTTCATGATAATTTCATAAAATTGAATAACAATGTTTAGGTATGATGAAGTTTAAACTTCCTCTATTTAGAGTGGCCATTGAACTAAATTAGTAACCACTAGATGATGCCCGCGACTTCGTCCGCGTGGATTTTGGTTTGTAAAGTCCCTCGGGGACTCTTTTGATTTTCCGGGATAAAAAGTTGCCTATGTCAAGCAAACTACCTCTGTACCAAATTTCATATAAATCGGCTAAACAGGTGGGCCGTGAAAAGCTCGCAGATAAACAGACAGACAGATACACTTTCGCATTTATAACTAGTTAGGTATATAATATGGATATGCATTTTTTCTCAATCTCTAAGTTACAAACTTATAAGGTAATTTTAATTCCAAAAGAATTGGTATCATATAAAAGCGAATATTTTACAAAAGACTACCCTGAGTCAGTCCTCTAATTTCTTCGGCCGTTATGTCTGTTCCAGACCAGCTAACGGACAGGATTTATGATAATGTGCCACTGCAGAATATCTACGTAAAGCCTGGATAGGATTCATTGAAACTAATTGCTAATGGTACCAGACATCAAACCTTTAAAGTACCAACACACACAGCTCAGAGATAGCTTGTATCCCTGGGACGGACATAGGCTACTAATTCTTATCCCGGAAAATTGAAAAGCTCCCACCGGATGTTAAAAGCTTAAATCCAAGCGGATGAAGCCGCGAGCATCATCTAGTACATTAAATTAAAAATTTATAACACCCCCGACAAGTGAAGGTTTACAGTAACCAGAAAAGAGCTGATAACTTTCAAACGGCTGAACCGATTTTCTTGGATTATAGCTAAGAACACTCTCGATCAAGTCGTCTTTCAAACCAAAAAACTAAATTAAAATCGGTTCATTAGTATACATTCATTAGATACACAGATAGTAGATACACACGTCAAAATTATAACACCCCTCTTTTTGGATCTGAGGTTAAAAAATAAAATATATTGTTGATTGTCGGACAGTGTTATATCTCAAGAAAATATTATAATTTACCCTAAATAAACCACTAAAAACTTATTATCGAGTACCTTTTTTTGTAGGGAGTTCCTCATGGATACCACCGTGCATCTACGAAAAGTCAGATGTGCATGATACCTGAAGTCAAACTCTAACTGAATCCCCCAAATAAAATATAGGAAGTCGATGTTGTAAATATTTGTTTATCAAAGCTTTTTCACAAGGTAAAAGAGTGAATGCGCTACTCTTTCTTTTTAACCCCCGACCCAAAAAGAGGGGTGTTATAAGTTTGACGTGTGTATCTGTGTATCTGTCTGTGGCACCGTAGCGCCTAAACTAATGAACCGATTTTAATTGAGTTTTTTTTGGTTGAAAGGTGGCTTGATCGAGAGTGTTCTTAGCTAATATCCAAGAAAATCGGTTCAGCCGTTTGAAAGTTATCAGCTCTTTTCTAGTTACTGTAACCTTCACTTGTCGGGGGTGTTATAAATTTTTAATTTACACTTGTTAACAAATCGCATTGTGCCCCATAAGTTACTGTCTAAAAGCTTTCTCATGTAAGTCGATTAGTATATTACTGTGAACATCACTAAACACACAACTAACCTGATTATTAACCACCATTAGTTAGAGTTGTCAGGGATTAAAATAAGCCTGATAATTTTAACGAGTTAGATATTAATAGAAATATCATCTACCTAGACTCAATATAACTATGAACTACTCGTACCTAATACCTACGTAGTCTCTAAAAGGGTGGCAACCTAGGATCCCTAGGGAAAGGGTTGCACAATACAGCTCTTTACTGGAGTGCCGTTAATTACTACATTTGTTCTTTCCCCTCTATGGAACCGTATTTTGTATAGAGAAGAAATTATAAATTTTGGAATATTTACTTAAATGTGTACTTGAATATCCACCCCTCCTACCTCAATGGTACCATAATCATCTATTGTCATCCAAAGTAAATTTATACTCATAAAGTTTTTTTGAGTACTAGCGTTTACCCGCGAATTTCAAACCTCTATTTAACCCCATAGCCATATTATAATAGCTATCTGCATGCCAAACAGTCAAATCCGACAAGTTTGAGCTGTGCGTTGATAGATCAATCACTCAGTCAGTCAGTCACGTTTTCCTTTTTTGTATTTAATTAAGATTGAAGAGTGTATAAAATCATGCATAACCTACCAACATCAATAGAAGTAAGAGTAAATTAAAAATTTATAACACCCCCAACAAGTGAAGGTTACAGTAACTAGAAAAGAGCTGATAACTTTCAAACGGTTGAACCGATTTTCTTGGATTATAGCTAAGAACACTTTCGATCAAGCCACCTTTCAAACAAAAAAAACTAAATTAAAATCGGTTCATTAGTTTAGGAGCTACGATGCCACAGACAGATACACACGTCAAACTTATAACACCCCTCTTTTTGGTTCGGGGGTTAGTGAAACCTTGACCGTAGAACTTACGTTCAGCAATATAATTAATTCATTCCCATGCAGACCCATTGCCACAGTATTTCCCGTTCTGGTCTAGTGCTGCAAATGTGCACGATTTGAGCACGCATTGCTGCGAATTTTGCATGCTAATGCCAACATTCAGACAGGCGATATTATGCACACTGAATTCAGTTATTGCCCTCGGGCTAAGCTGTATTCGAGGTAGATTCATATCGAGGTCAGGAGTTCGATTCCCGGCACGCATCTCTAACCTTTCAGAGTTACGTGCGTTATTCAAGCAATTAAAAAAGTAATCGTTAACAATAAATAATTCAATGATTAATGATTCCCATTCACACCTATTGGCACAGTATCTAGCGCTGTGCTCTAATCTTGCAATTGTGCACGATTTTCGCATGCATTTCCGCGAGTTTTGCATGCTAATGGCAACATTGGGCAATTGCAACAACGGTTAAGCGATATTATGCGCACGGAATTCAATTATTGCCCATTTTGACGTATCGCCGTTAAACCTACTGATCCAAGGTTTAATTTTCATACATTAGTAGGCATTTATTAGTGATTTGTCACGGACGAATACCTTTTGACCATTTTTCCAGCAAACGAAGCCGAAGTTTGTAGCGTTTCCTTTCAAAAGGGAGAACTTTTCCTTTCCCGGTTTCGGTAGGAATTTCGAAGTTTTCGATTCCGTAGGTAAAATCGGTGAAGGAAACGTTCTCCCTTTTTGAAAATTCTTTTGGACGAAAATCAGCACAAAATATTTCTTACCACTGCGGCTATCACCACTTTTTTTAACCCCCGAACTAAAAAGAGGGGTGTTATAAGTTTGACGGGTGTATCTCTGTATCTGTCTGTGACATCGTAGCTCCTAAAGTAATGAACCGATTTTAATTTAGTTTTTTGTAATTTGAAAGGTGGCTTGGCTTGATCGAGAGTGTTCTTAGCTATAATCCAAGAAAATCGGTTCAACCGTTTGAAAGATATCAGCTCTTTTCTAGTTACTGTAACCTTCACTTGTCGGGGGTGTTATAAATTTTTAATTTATATTGTTGTATAAATAAACATATACCTATTACGATACTAAACAACACATCTCATAGATACACTATCGAGCCTTAGAAGAAGTAAAAAACTGGGCATTACAGTTTAATAACATTTGAATAAATGATTTGACTTTGACTCGACTCCGTTTGTTTGCGCTGGCCCTTAGTGCTAAAGAAAATTGAACTTTATTTATTTTAATCCTACTAAAGAGGTGCTCTCTAGTACTACAGCAAGTAGCAGTTGTAAAGTCTACAAAACTATTCGGGATTCTTGGCAAGACTCCTGCGAGTGGAGTTGGCGACTGTCTTGTTCTTGTTAACAATTTAAGCTTAAATTCTAAGTGTTATAAGGAACCTATGTTAGAGACGCAACTATTATTAAGTTCTGTAAAGTCTGTATGTAGCTCATGCCCGCGACTTCATCTACGTGGATTTAGAAAAATAGGTACAAACTTACTTTTAAAACCAAAACTAATAGAAATAGTTACTAACGTTTTGTGGAAATCCGTACGTCCAAATGAAAAACGAAACTCTTATTATAGGATGATTCGTGCGTCTGTTTGTCCTTCTGTCACAGCCATATTGATCTTAATCTACTGGGCCGAACATAAAATTTTGAAAAAATATATAGAAAAAAATAAGTAAAGGTAAAGAAAAATTAAGAATTTCGAAAATTGATTTTCTATTAAATGCTTGTAAACATTGTATGCTATATCAACTTTAGTACACTCATAAATTGATTGCAGAACAAAATTACATACTTAGATAACTACACAATAGGAAAATAATAATTCAAAATTAACAACACCCATCAATAGGTATTGTGCGAAAATTTGGCATTTCTCTATAATGGCTTACATCAAAATGCGCACATATAATTGAATTCAGTTTGCATAATACCCGCCGCCGGATGTTGCCATTAATATGCGAAATTCCCGGCGATGTACAAGCGGAAATCGCGGACGGTATTATGCAAATCTCTGAATGTATGGCCAAAAATTGGCGTTTTATTGCCGAATACCATTCAGTTGGCTACAAGCGCAAAAGAGCAATCAATAAAATGTAAAGCAGTTTCGTACACTCTTAACTTGATAAGCACTAGCTGATGGAAGTGACTTCGTCTGCACGGATTTGAGTTTTTAGGGTTCCGTACTCAAAAGGTAAAAACGGAGCCCGATTGTTGTCACTTTGCTGTCTGTCTGTTCGTCTATCTGTGTGTCCGCGTGTCACAAGTTTCTACGTGTGTGTGTGTGTGTGTGTGTGTGTGTGTGTGTGTATGTTTGTTACTCCTTCACGCAAAAAATACTGGACGGATTGGGCTGAAATTTAAAATGGAGATAGATTATACCCTGGATTAGCACATAAGCTACTTTTTATCCCGGAAAATCAAAGAGTTCCCACGGGAATTTTAAAAAACCTACATCCACGCGAACGAAGTCGCGGGTATCAGCTAGTGGAGAGATAAATCGATAATATTGCTTAGTTATAGATCTAGAACAACAAAGAATAACGAATGAGCAACGAAGAATAGGCGTAAATACGTTTGTATGGAGAAGCGCGTGCAATGCCGCAATGTCGCACTGTTTTTTTGTAGGAGCAACTTTTAAATTAATCTAAGAAAAATTTTAATCTAAGAAATGTTAATTGTAAACTAAGTAGCAGTCATTTTCGTGGTGCAATCTTTACAGGAAAAATAAATCCAACGCTCTGACTATTATAGTTTTTTTTATATATTAACAATAAACCTCTAAAAACAAAGTTAGTTTAGCGGTTCGTTAATAAAATAGATCCTTACCGATTTACTTTTTTTGTATTTTTTTATTCATTTGGGACAATAAACAATTACATAATATAATATATTAAAGCTTTAACTTAAATATATCGTAAAATATTAGTAAATATCTAATCAGCTACACTATCCACAGCTTAACAATAGAACTAGGGTGACACAATATGAATAAACTTCTTAACCTAATATTAACAAAGAATATAGACTGTACGGTAATAAAAAATAAAAAAATTGTGGTACGGAACCCTCGGTGCGCGAGTCTGACTCGCACTTGTCTGGTATTTTTTCTATCTCTTTTAATGATACTGTCAGTGTACTATCTCCTGTAATGATAGTACGACAGTCTACACTTTTGTTTATCGTGTTTGTTCTCACAGATGGCATACAACAAACGTCGCACCTCTTATTTCCCCAGCGGCCACCTCTCATAAGTCGGTTCACTTTGCTTACACGGCTAGTTTGCTTTGAACGTGGAAAGTTTTGCTATTTTGCTACTTTGGAAGAGGAATCTACTTTGTACATAGCTATACAGAGCATTGTTAAATCATATAACACAACGAAATATGAGGTGTGTAGTGTATAATACCAAATGGTTAGTGCCATAGATTTCAAAAAAAAAATTCTAAATTCAAAATATTTTTATTCAATTAAACTTTTACAAGTGCTTTTGAATCGTCAAAATAATCTACCACTGGTTTGGAATGCCGTTCCTACCGAGAAGAACCAGCAAGAAACTCGGCGGTTGCTCTTTTCAAGTATTCAATTTACAATAATAGTTATGCCATACTGTATACAAACAATTGCAGCGCCGTGTATTACTGGAGCGAGTCAAATCCAAGCTTTTTTGTCATTTACATAATTCTAACATGATTCTACCTTTTGTTCTCCTCTTGTATTACATGATTCTAACTTTTGCCCTCCTTGCCTATGTATTTTTTAGGTTTATCATCATCAATGACGCATTGGTAAGCGCTGTCTTATTAGTGGGAGGTCCCGAGTTCGATTCCCGGCAGGGGATTTGAATTTTATAATTTCTAAATTTCTGGTCTGGTCTGGCGGGAGACTTCGGCCGTGGCTAGGTACCACACTAATGGAAAAGCTGTACCGCCAAGCAATTTAGCGTTCCGGACCGATGCCGTGTAGTCACCAAAAGGAATACGGGTTTAATGAAAACTGCCATACCCCTTCCAGGTTAGCCCGCTTCCATCCTAGACTGCACCACCACTTATCACCAGGTGAGATAGCAGTCAAGGGCTAACTTGTATCTGAATTTAAAAAAAAAAACTATAATCTCAGCCCATCGCCGTCGCCGGCCCATCTCAGATTAAATTCGATCAGATTAGATCAAGGGACTTAGGCTTGGTGTAGGCCATGCAGATGAAGTTGGGGGCATAAGCTAATGAAATATAATAATAATTATGATTGCTAGTGCATTTACATAATTTCAACAGTTCTAAATGTGAGCCTTTGACTTCAATTTCATAATACACCAGGTTGGCTAGATGCGAATTTGGGAGGAATGAAAAATGTAAGGGAAGAGATATGACGTGAAAAAAAGATGCTAGCATCCGGCCACACTGTTCTTCGCGTCGAATGCGGAAAACCGGGCGGAATTTTAGGACTGTGTATTAAAATTTATGGGATCCTCGATATGTTGGATGTGGTTTCTATTAGTTAATACAGAATTAGGTTTTTAATAGTAATTGAAAATTCTGTAAAATAAACTTAAATCTATACTAATACTTTAAAAAAAACAGATGCCAGATCCTTTTTTAAGGACCTGTCATCCCGTCTTGTGGAGTCCACGGGTGTGGAGGTCTGGCAGTTACCTTAGTCAAACCTCCCAGAGGTTTGACTAAGGTAACTGCCAGACCTCCACATATATATAATCTTGAGATTTTGTATATAGGTTTTCCTTATATGCATCGCTTATATTATGCAACGCATGCTCGCCATAAACTACTACCCACACAATATTTTTCTTTTTCTTCTAAGTACCTTAAAGTTAATAAGAATATTATTGGATGTAATCTTTAAATAACCATAGAGTCCATAGACCATAGTTATTTTAAAGAAAGATAGCTTAAGTCACATTCAAGATATAGTAACTCTAGGTCACCACGCAAAGAAATTCTTCACAAAATGAAAATGGCACAAACGTCCGTTTCGACCATGGATTTGGAACAGCTAGATGCCGCTTGTTCATTAAATAGTATGAAGTTATTGAAACCAACCGTATACCTATTTTTTTCTACCTATGATGACGTCATGGAAGTCATGTAGTGATGATCACAACGAGTAATCAAAAGTTTCAATCGACTTCAACAGAAGATAGATTTTTCGTATTTGGAAAGAGAAATGATAGTAGTGACAGAGAAATGTAAATAAAATAGGCCCCAAAGGGTATGAACACTTTTGTATGGAACCTAGCATACCTACAAGTCTGCAATTTTGAAAAAAACATTGTTTTGGCGGCCAGTGATGTTGGCCTGGATAGCCAAATGTCAATCGACAGAGTAAGTGATAACAAGCATCCAATGAATGTTGTAACTTATGTAGGGATAATATACTTTCAGAGACATTTGAGTTCAAAACCGTAGAAAAATAAAGCTACAAATAAGTTTGGAGTAGTTAAGACTACTGGATTTTTCTACGGTTTTTAACCTCTGACCCAAAAAGAGGGGTGTTATAAGTTTGACGTGTGTATCCGTGTATCTGTGTATTTGTGTATCTATGTATCTGTCTGTGGCATCGTAGCTCCTAAACTAATGAACCGATTTTAATTTAGGTTTTTTTGTTTCAAAGGTGGCTTGATCGAGAGTGTTCTTAGCTATAATCCAAGAAAATCGGTTCAGCCGTTTGAAAGTTATCAGCTCTTTTCTAGTTATTACTGCAACCTTCACTTGTCGGGGGTGTTATACATTTTTAATTTACACTTGTAAACTCAATAGTCATGTAGGTATATGTATGCCAACTAGGTTCAATGCCCACGGCCACGCTGGACGGGCGGCTTGCGGTATCTAGTTTCTCTAAGTCTATGGTACCAACATACTCACGAGATGCATACCATTTACATAATCTATGTTCCGCTAAAAAACTTTTTAATATGCCCTTTGAAAATGGAAATCGTGCTTTCTTTTTGTAATTTAGTCACACAGACCCGAATGAGGTAAAGTGACAAAGAATGGTAGGGCCATTATTATGCTACGAATACTTTTATGCACTCAGATTTCTTAGTTTTATTTTAATTTTCATCTCACAGTATGAAATATTTCGTATGCTTTCTTTTACTTTTCATATCACAGTATGAATTAGGTACTTTCTAAGCAAGAACTTCCATAGAGCCAAATTGATTTAATTTCTAAAATTGTTCAAAAGTGCAAAAACGTTTAATCTTTGTCGGCTGTGTCAGTGGCAGTTTAGTTAAAAGTTTTGTAAGATCTTATTGTACGGATTAAGAAGTGAAGATCAAATGTTCAGTGGCGTGAAGGCTATAGAGGCATAAAGGCATTTCAAATAACCAATGCTCAGTTTTCGTCAAAGAGTACAATAAAATACGTATTTTTTTATTCAGATACAAGTAATCCCTTGACTGTAATCTCGCCTGGTGGTAAGTAATGATGCAGTCTAAGATGGAAGCGGGCTAACCTGGAAGGCGTATGGCAGTTTTCAATAAACCCATACTCCTTTGGTTTCGACACGGCATCGTACCGGAACGCTAATTCACTTGGCGGTACGACTTTGCCAGTAGGGTGGTAACTAGCCACGGCCGAAGCCTCCCACCAGACCAGACCAAAAATTTAGAAATTATAAAATTTTAAACCCCTGCCGGAAATTGAACCCGTCACCTCCCACATTAGTTAGCACCGCGTCAACCGCCAGAGAGGCCGTCAAAATAATGAAGAGGCTTTCTTTATGCCCAGCCAGAAAATAGGTAGGTAGGTATGTAGCTAGCTAATGCCTACCCTGACTTCGAACAGTCTGCACGCCACTGGATGACGACATCCAGTCTACGAAGACAAACCTGAATTTAATCAAAATTTCAAAAATGGAAACATTGAACCATCTATCCCTTTTAAATTGCAAAAACCGAGTCTAATGTCTACGCCATAAAAGTAGTTATAAATCAAAACCACCGGATTCAATCATTGTTTGTGACAGATGGCTTTCCGTTCTAAAAACTTGATTTCACTATGGCCACTGGAAAATTTACTTTAAAGTCTGGAAATAGGATTCAGTTATCTATCAATCTGGTGTTGGAATCGTTGGCAGTTAGAATATAAAATGATCAATGTCCAAAATGTTATTGATTGCCCATGGCAAAATGTAGGTAGGTACAATACCATATTTTAAATTGACGTAGTATTAATTTATTTCAAGTGAAAGTGTTTGGAACTATGACTGACATGCTAACTTCAATGCTCTAGACCAGCAGTAAGTATCTACATTTTTTTTTTTTTTCAAATAAAAATAGCGTGCAAACGAGCAGGCGGGTCACCTGATGTTAAGTGATTACCGCCGCCCATGAATAGTTGCAGCACTAAAGGAACCGCGGATAAATTTGAAAGTTACATACGTATTTGTTGGGAGGAGGGATACCTATATGAATACATACGTATTTTAGTGGGAGGCTTCGGCCGAGGCTAGTTACCACCCTACTGGCAAAATCTTACCGCCAAGCGATTTAGTGTTCCGGTACGATGCTGTGTAGAAACCGAAGTAGTATGGGTTTAACGAATACCCCTTCCAGGTTAGCCCGCTTCCATCTTAGACTGCATCATCACTTACCACCAGCTGAGATTGCTGTCGAGGGCTAATTTGTATCTGAATACAAAAAAAAATCTATTGTGTCAGTTTTTAATGATCCCGTAGGAGTCTACATTCAAAATTTCAAGTCTCAGTAGAGTCTAAATTAGGCACACGGATACAATATATGAAGCGATTTGCCTCCTCATTTCTAATTCGACCCACTAGGATTTGGAGCGCCCAGCATCAGTTCTCGCTGTGTTAGCTTAAATATTCAATTAAATAAATCTTAACAATAATACCTATGATTTTTAACCCCCGACCCAAAAAGAGAGGTGTTACAAGTTTGACGTGTGATCTGTGTATCTGTCTGTGGCATCGTAGCTCCTAAACTAATGAACCGATTTTAATTTAGTTTTTTTGACGTGACAACGTCTTATAATTCGATAGAGCCGGCGGCTGCACGCACGAAAAAACATGACTCATGCGGCGTTACCTCGCTCTGAGGCGTTCCATGTAAGGCTTGAAGTGCAAGCAAGAGCGCGGAACGAGCAACAAAGAAGCACAATCGGCCTTTGTTGTCACGTTCAACTATCGTCAGTAAACCGACTTTACAGACAACCAATTTTTTTTTGTTTGAAAGGTGGCTTGATCGAGAGTGTTCTTAGCTATAATCCAAGAAAATCGGTTCAGCCGTTTGAAAGTTATCAGCTCTTTTCTAGTTAATGTAGCCTTCACTTGTCGGGGGTGTTATAAATTTTTAATCTACACTTGTACCTACTCAGCATTTGATTTAGTAAGTTTCTGCAACACAAAATGTAAGTTAATTAAATGATCATTTGCTACAATAATTAATAACAGAGTTTCAGCAGTTAGTAATTAGTTAATCTCTAATTAGTGAGACGATGTTAGTGATCTGCGAAGGACAAGTACAATTTCTTGAATGGTAATTGCTAATTAGCCCGTCAGTTCAGAAGCCAGTGGTTTACTGTAATTAAATTTTCTAGGAACTTTGTTATTTTTCAATTAAAAATCCGGTAAAATGCGAGTCAGACTCGAAGTTTTAGTAAATTAATCATTGATTTAGTAAATTAAGTAGTTTTTCGTGAACACATTTTAAGATATTTTTTTTGGGATGTAACAACAAATTCACGGTTTTTGGATTTTTCCCTTTACTTGTGCTATAACACATGCCTACCCGTCAAATTTCATGATTCTAGGTCAACGGGAAGTACCCTGTGGGTATTCTTGACAGGCGCGCCAAACGGGCAGATGGACAGACAGAGATAGACATCAAAGAAATCCTATAAGGGTTACAAACTCAAATTCGTTAATATCTCCGATTTTTTTTTGTTTAACTTTTTAACCTACCTACTTCCAAAAAGACCTTCTTTCTCAGTCCAAATAAAGAATACTTAAATAGGTAGGTATATTATGTATTTGTTATTCGTATATATCTATCTCCTAAATAAAGAACGCAAATTATAGGGAAAATGAATGTTCATTATAACATAAAATTTCACTTACGAGATTATGTTAATGGCCGGACACAATATAGATTAGTACGAGTATATTGATGCAATGTACTGGATTAAACCGGCTTAGATGCGCTTCAGTCGCTTGATTGTGTTAATAATCCAGTTAACAGAGGACTCTCCGTCACTCTCTCCATACAAACGTACTTATACTTAGTTTCATTCATTTGAACATGTCCACAACGCCAAAGTCAGCGGGTAAAATATGCAACCAAGCAATTATAGCAAAGTGATGATCCTGTCAAATGATCTTTCCCCATGAACTGTTTCTATCCTAACTATTGTTAAAGGTTAAAACAATGTTAAAAAGAGATTAAATTTAAAAAAAAACTATTTATTTGTACCACAGTCACCACAAAAAAACTTTTTTGAAAATGGTTTATTCGAAACATTTCTGAGGATATGTAGCGTTTTAATTGTTTTGTTTGCTTGTGGAGAGAAAATAACATAAAACTTTTGGGAAAGTTCGCATCGTGGTTGGTTTGGGCTTGATGAGTTGTAAAAGGCCGCGGGCGGATACACCTGTAAGTTTTACTCTCGTAAGTTAATCATGTATACTTACATGATTAACTTACGACTTTACTAATATAAACACTCTCATAAGTACATTTACATTAGTAAAGTTATCAATTAATTTTTTTTTTTAATTAAGGTTTCCGTACCTCAAAAGGAAAAACGGAACCTTTATAGGATCACTTTGTTGTCTGTCTGTCTATCTGTCTGTCTGTCTGAGAAATCCTATAGGGTACATCCCGTTGACCTAGAATCATGAAAGGCAGGTAGGTTGGTCTTATAGCACAAGTAAAAGAATAAATCCTAAAAAGGTGAATTTGTGGCTATCATTAAAAATGTGTTTAAATTTTCAAAGTAAGAGAACTATACCAAGTGGGGTATCATATTATGTATGGGCTTTACCTTTCCATTCTAAAACAGATTTTTACTTATTTTTATGCCTAATAGTTTTTGATTTATCGTGCAAAATGTTGAAAAAATACCCGAGTACGGAACCCTCGGTGCGCGAGTCCGACTCGCACTTGGCCGGTTTTTTTTTTAATTTACAGACTAGCGCTTGGCTGCAATCGATGCAAACGATGAAGCAATAACACAGCAGGTGTGACAATAGTGTATTATTTCAATCTTTTCAATCAATTAGAGCCTCGATAGCTCAACCGGTAAAGGAGTGGACTGAAAACCGAAAGGTCGACGGTTCAAACCCCGCCCGTTGCAATATTGTCGTACCTACTCCTAGCACAAGCCTGACGCTTAGTTGGAGAGGAAAGGGGAATATTAGTCATTTAACATGGCTAATATTCTTTAAAAAAAAATCTTAGACCTTTCGAATTTCAGTTCGCTCCCTAACCGCAGACTTATTGAAGCTTCTTGTATAGCCATATTAGGGTTATCTTATCCAAATGGAATCGATCCAATACAATTTTCCGATGGATTTAACCGGACGGGATAATCCCCACTACCCATTTGAAATGAAGGAAAAAATAAATGCCATAAAAGTCTTATCAATGGAGCAAAACGGCGTAAATAGTTGCTATTATAAACCTGAATATCCTATTACGGATATTGTGGAGACGTGATTTTTTGAGTGAGTATAAGAAAAATTGAAGTTTTTTTTACTAGCCACCCGATGGCATTTACCATCGAGTCCTATTTATTTTTATTTTATTTATTTAATCGTAATCGACAGCGTTCACAAAATCGTAATCAGGACGACTCATATTTTTTTTTATTAATCCCCGACCCAAAAAGAGGGATGTTATAAGTTTGACGTGTGTATCTGTGTATCTGTCTGTGGCATCGTAGCTCCTAAATGAATGAACTGATTTTAATTTAGTTTTTTTTGTTTGAAAGGTGGCTTGATCGAGAGTTGTTTGAAAGCTATCAGCTCTTTTCTAGTTTTCTTATAGAGGTTATTGTGTCGGGGGTTTTTTTTAGTTTTGAGTTATGAATGGAAAGCATTGAAGGTGAGCGACATTGACTGATGACGTGCGAAAAGGAACATTCAATCATGCAATAGTATATTTCATTACAAGTGCGGAAAGGCTGTCATTGCAAAGAGTTCCGACAAATGTCTACCCGAGCCGAGGCGTAGCTGAAGGCGAGGGTTGACAGTCGGAACGAGTTGCAATGACGGTTCCGCACGTGTACTGAACGACTATTTTTAATACAGTTGCGAAAAAATGAAGCCATTTAATAAAATAATTAAAACACCATAAACTCAACTAACTTAATTTAATTTAATTTAAAACAACTTTAATTTTGCAAAGAAAATTTCTGAAAAATGGCGCCAACCGTAGAATATAAGTAGAGTTTTTTTTTCTTCACCCATTCTGGTAGGCAAAGGGAACATGCCCATACAGCCAAGTCTTCAGTAGAAGTTTTTTATTGATATGAAATGAAAATGAAATTTAATGAGATGAAATGAAATGAAACCTAACCAAACTCATTAAATCAAATCATTAAATCTGATATTGAAACAAATTAGTAGCTTCTTTTTAGAAATATACGTATTTGCATGAATCATAAAAACTTCTATGGATTTTTTTAGTAAAAACTTCATGGTTGGTTTTTTTTTTTAATATTTTGACAGTTGGGAAAGAAAAAGCACGAGTGCGGGAAAGGTAAAAAAAAAGCACGATTATGTAATAGCCTACATCCCGAACGCTATACATCCCTGCAATACGCCACTTTTTGAGCAACTGTATTAAAAATTATAAAACAGTACTCGTAATTATTATTACGCTAGGGAAGTCGTCGAAATGTTGCGAGATGTTCCAAAACCTTTTACATTAATAAATAAGAAAACCTTCATGTAAATCAGGAAGTAGCTAAAAGTAATTCCCAATTTCCTGGCAAAAGGACCGATATAACTCAGAGATCCGAGACATGGGTGACAAAAACTATCGGGAGCGAGAGGAATGCGGGATGGAGCCGTAAATCACTCCGGGATTGATTCCGGGACTCCACGTTAGGACGTCTTTGGGCGCTATTCATTTGTGTCCCGTGTCCCGTGTGTCCTTCTTTGTAATCTGAGAGCTGGTGGATCATTTTGAAGAGTTAGTTTCCTTATTATAGCCAAAACTATTAGGAAGCTGTATAGAGTAGCAGTGGACAAACCATGCTTGTAGAGGCGATGGCTGTTGAAGCCAAAAAGTTAAGTTGATCGGTGTATAAGTAAGCATAGCAAGGGCGCCTAAGCTTTCGATCTTATGGGCTAACGATACAAAGAATATCTGATGTTGTTGATGATTGTCAGTTTTTGTACTGTGTTATAAATAAATAAAAAATATTTATTTATATACTTAATTATCAGGCAATACACATTCATTATTCAAGATATGCCCCGTTTAAGTAATGACAACGTGCTTTTTACATACGATTGATAACCACCTTCCGGATATCATTGCTCCACTTTTCTAGGGGCACCTAACCATTTATCTTTGGTAATAGGTCCTCTTCACTCGAGGTTCTTTTGACTCCAAGGTGATGATGCAAGCAAGCATGATGATAATGCATCGAAAAGATCCTCAGAAATGAAAGACGATAACTTGAAATTTCAGATTCCATATCCTTTTTAGTTTTAAACTTTTCCAGATTCCTTGTCCTATATAAGCTGAGGGTAACTAGTGACTACTAAGGGGTGTTTAGTAATAAAGAATCCCAGTCCAAAGTTCCAACATCTTCCCAGACAAGCATTTTTAGAAGATACCGTGTATCCGATATACAAAGCCAAAAAATATTGAAGATACAAAAGTTACTTTTTAACCCCCGACCCAAAAAGAGGGGTGTTATAAGTTTGACGTGTGTATCTGTGTATCTGTGTATCTGTGTATCTGTGTATCTGTGTATCTGTGTATCTGTGTATCTGTGTATCTGTCTGTGGCCTCGTAGCGCGTAAACGAATGAACCGATTTTAATTTAGTTTTTTTTGTTTGAAAGGTGGCTTGATCGAGAGTGTTCTTAGCTATAATCCAAAAAAATTGGTTCAGCCGTTTGGAAGTTATCAGCTCTTTTCTGGTTTTCTTATTACTTTTATCCCAGGACCACCAGAGGTTACGTATTTTCTGACACAGGAAATATGTACGATTAAGTAGTGTTAGTAAGTATTAAGAAAGCATGCCTAGCCTACGTGCTAGCTTGCTTAGACGGCCAATTTTCAGGTATCTGATAATCAAGGTACATAAAACCATTACTTACCTCACGTAAATTCTCCAAACTGATTTTTACGTATATTTTAGGCAATATCCTTAAAAATATGTCGCCAATACTCCCAGACACTTCCCGCGTCGGCCGTATTGCTTTGCAGACGCTTTAAAGCTCCCAAAATAAGTAATTACTTAACTGCACGTAAATTCTGATGCTCCATTTTTATATATGTCCACCAGACAACTATTTTAAAACCTTTTACAAGAAGACAGACCCATCCAGAGGGCCAATCATCCCCTAAATTCAATTTTAATGCCTCTGTGGGTTTGAGCGCGAGGGCATCATTATCTACGCGCATGAGACTGAGTAAGACATGTATTAGGATATATTGACTTCTCTCTCACTCTCTTATAGTTTACTTATGTCAATTAATTATTAATATTAAAAAAAAATCAGCTAAAAATTAAAAAAATTGGAGAATTTACGTGAGGTAAGTAATGTTTTTATGTACCTTGATTACCTGATACCTGAAAAATGGCCATCTAAGCAAGCTAGCAGGTCTGTAGGCATGCGTTCTTAGTACATACTAACACTACTCAATCGTCCACATTTCGTTCGTCAGAAAATACGTGACGGCTGGTGGCCCTGGGATCTTTCACTATTGTAACAGAGGTTCATAATATTTTGTCAATTGGCAAATGTCAAGCTTCAAGATGGACGTTGCTTAGATACATAATTATTTATTTGAAAATAATGTTTTGGAAAACTCCGATACTTTGGATCGTAGGCGCGGAGTTTCTAATTTATAAAATATTATAATCACAGTTAAACGAGAAAACATCAATTCAATTATAATATCCAACAGTCAACCAAAGGCCACGAACAATCAACCCAAACCCAAACCATAGTCAAACTATTTTTAGGGTTCAGTAGGTATCTGTAGAAAAAAAAATTTTGTAGCCTCGACTGTTGTAGTCGCGTAGGTGTGCATGTCACCATTAAATATCGTAGGAGGCGATGACCCTCCGCGCGGCTGAGGTTCCCGCATCGTAGTCGCTTTGTCGCGCAGGTTTGGATGATGCATTAGGCGCACCTTCTTTATATTTTATCTGCTTGAACTCAGCTTATTTACTTTGACAAAATACGTTTAAAATTCATCATCATCAGGATCAACCCATCGCCGGCTCACTACTGAGCACAAGTCTCCTCTCAGAATGAGAAGCTACCACACTGGCCAAGCACGTATTGGCACACCTCACGCACCTTTGAGGGAGCATTATGGCCAACTCTTAAGCATGCAGGTTCCCTGACGATGTTTTCCTTCACCACTTCGTTGTCTGTCTGTGTGTCATCTTTCAAGAGAATCAAAACTTATAAATTGGGTACTTCCCGTTTACGTAGAATCATGAAAGGCAGGTAGCAATATCTTATAGCCCAAGCACTCTACTCCTGTGGCCCAAGTAAACAGAAAAATCCGACAACTGAATTGTCATTACATAAAAAAAAAAAACTTGTACGGAACTCTTCATGTGTGAGGCAGACTCGCACTTGACCGGTTTTTGAAAGTTATGTCAAATAAAAATTTGACATGCAATAACAAACAAAATGAAATACAAGCCACTTTATTCCTTATTTCATCGGGTGAAAGTCGATTTCAATTTAATCGTAGGTATATCTTGAAAAGCGAACTATTATACGACTACGTAAAATGGGTACATTTTTAAAGCAACGACATGTTAGAAACAGATATTTCGTTTTGGTCATGTTAAACTATGTGAGTCATTCAGATAATTCTTGATTTAGTGATGTTCGGTCAAAAATATTTCATGGAACGTATAATTAACACATTGATGTTACTTTTGAAGAGATATTAGCTGCCTTATTGGATTTATATTATTATAGAAATTGGGTTTTAGAATGGCACAAATAAACGGTAATTTATGAATAAAAGTTTAAAAAGCGTGAAATAAAAATTAAATTAAAAATTTAAAAAACCCCCGACACAAACCTCTAAAAAGTAAGAAATAATAGGTAAGTATGTATGGGCCCTTTAAGAATAGTATAAATAGTAAAGTTTTTATCCAAGCGCTCGTTGCGTCGGGGGACCGCTAAAGTTAACAAAAACTATTCTTTCTACAACAGATGACTTTCATAGTTTATGATAGGTAGCGGTCCCCTGGCGCAACGAGCGCTTGGATAAAAACTTTACTATTTATACTATTCTTAAAGGGCCCATACATACTTACCTATTATTTCTTACTTTTTAGAGGTTTGTGTCGGGGGTTTTTTAAATTTTTAATTTAATTTTTTATATTAAGTACCTCTCCAAAATTTCCCACCTGCTCTGAGACTCTGAAATATTGTATCGTCAAGCTTTCGAATCTTCTTTTGAAGTATTTTCGCACAATAGATTTCGGGACCCTCTTTACGGTGAGTGAATCTTTAGATTTTTTGGACAATAAAGTAAACCCATGGAAAGTTGGCTTATGGGTCTTTGGGGCACTTATGTTGATTTTGACCTCATTTTATCCAGTTGATGGCTAATAAATTACATAAGTGGTAAGTTTATAATATAATATTATAATCCATATCCATACTTGATATTTAGGTATACCTAAATGCCAAAGTGTGTCTGACTGCTAGGTGTACACGGCCATCCGTTTAATCGATTTTGTAGAAGTTAGAGAGTATTTCTGTACCAAACTTCGTCAAAATTACGTATTATACAATTATGCATAAGTACCTACAACGCATACATAGAGAAAGGCTACTTTTTGTCCCAGAAAATCAAGCCGGTGCAAGATCGTGGCGTGTGGAAGTTTCTACAAGAGACCTATGTCCAGCCGTGGGCATCTATCACACTAATGTATGTGTGTGTGTGTGTGTGTATGTTTGTTACTCCTTCACGCAAAAACTACTACATGGATTTGGCGGAAATTTGAAATGGAGATAATATCCTGGATTAGCACATAGGCTACTTTTTATCGCGAAAAATCAAAGAGTTCCCACGGGATTTCGAAAACCTAAATCCACGCGAAGTCACGGGCATCGGCTAGTCGATTGATAAGGATAACAATGAAGCGATCATGTGCAACCCGGAGCGATTTAGCTTGTTGATATTACCTACATTATGCTCTACAATATGCAGCACTACCAACAATAATAATATTATCTTGCAGTGTTCGCAACTGAAACGGTGCAACAGCTGAAGCAGCATACATTATTTAAGCGTAATAATCTAGAGTACAGATGTAAAG
This sequence comes from Maniola jurtina, assembly GCF_905333055.1. NCBI lineage: Eukaryota > Metazoa > Arthropoda > Insecta > Lepidoptera > Nymphalidae > Maniola > Maniola jurtina. Next base: position 10,965,968 of record NC_060047.1, read on the forward strand.
TGCAGTTTAGATTCGCAGTCTACAGGACTGTGCTGTGTGAGAAATGTTCCCGGCTATAACACGGTTTACATTTCATAGAGGTACGTTTTCTCTTACCTACGTTCTAACTGATATTTTATTAAAGAAGATGGAAAGAAAATTGTTTATTCTAACACTCTGGAAAATATATAGATTATAAGACTGGCTTAGGCCCGTGACTTGGTCCATGTAGACTACACAAATTTCAAACCCCTATTTTAAGCCCTTAGAAATTGAATTTTCAAGAATCCTCTCTTAGCCGATATTTACTTTATAATAGCCGTCTTCATTCCAAATTTCAGCCCGAAAGAAAATTGAATAAAAACTTTCATCCCGAGCTGTGCCTTGATAGATCAGTCTGTCAGTCAGTCAGTCTTACCTTACTTTAGCTATAGTACGCAACAGGCGAGGTTGAGATAGCAATCGGGGTATGAGACGGGGGGGGGGGGATGTGCAGGGCATCCCCACGTATTTCTATGCGTGGGTATGGTGCGTATTGGATGGAACAGTAATCCGACACGACATGAGAAAGATAACACACAATACCGACGACTTTACGAGCTTCTCGACTTTCTAGCTACGGGTTGCTACTGAAAATTCCTTGAACTACCCCAACAACTATTTCCGCCCGGCCCGGGACTCCAACCCACTATCCCATGAGTAGCCAAATAAGCTAACCACAAGACCATTGACTAAGGAAAACTAAAGTATACCACAGTGTTGAAACTTGAAACTACACTAGACACGGTCGGAGGCAATGTAGCATACATTATTTATGATGACAATATCCTTGAGTACTGCAAGTGCAGTTAGATTCAGTCTATGGGGCATTATGATTAATGTTGTGCAGAAATACAAGGCTGCTCTTATACCTTACTAGCGACCCGCCCCGGCTTCGCACGGGTAGCTTAATACAATTTTCTCTAATCTTTTTTAAATAAAATGTAACTTATGTCACTTAGGAATAATTTTTCTTTCTACTCTAAGTTTTAGTGGCTTTTTATACGCAAATATCGAGCGAACGAGCAGACGGGTCACCTAAAGTTAAGTGATTACCACCGCCCATGAACATTTGCAGCAACAGAGGATCCGCGAACACGTTGCAGGCCGCAATTTCCTGTTGATTATGTACTTGCACAAGCCCTAAGAAACTCACATGCAAATTGTGGAATCAACTCCCTTCTGTGGTGTTCCCATTAGATAACATGGGGTTATTCAAGGGGCGGACTATCAAATATATATCCTGAAAGGCCGGCAACGCATCATGGCGGTTCCTCTGGGTACTGCAAATGTTCATGGGCGGCGGTAATCACTTAACATCAGGTGACACGTCTGCTCGTTTACAACAAAACAGGTACCTACTATTATTATTATGAAAGCATAGTTTTGCATGCAGAGGCGGTCTTATTACTTTAGAGAGCGATCTCTCAAAGAAAACCTATGGCGATATGAGCAGGATGAAAAGAAAGAAGGAAGATCAAAGTAAAATCACACTAGATAGTTCCTACAAATACATTACGCTGAAAATCTTTTCTTTTTCAGAGAACGCCCGCTGCATTCTATTATCGCGCAAACACAAATCGGATTGAGGCAAGATTGCATCTCTCAAATTCCTCGGGATATAAAGGCGCTTCACACGTGCCCCATCAAAGCAAATTACCGACGGAATATTCTAGATGGATGTAGACTAGGATTCCTTTCCAAGTTTTGCTTCTACGTATAAGACGAAAGCGATGAAATGGAAAATTGTTTGCGACGTCGCTACCGATGCTCGCACCGCAAGATGTAAAGCTGCGCTCACACGGGGCATGTTTTTAACCCTCGACTCAAAAGGCCAAGGAGAAGTGATATTATAAGTTTTTTTTTTTGCTCTCTCGTCTGGCTTTACAAAGATTAGCCAATGTCAAGTTTGTAGTTATTTGTAACAATTTAGGGAAACTATACAAGTATGGACCCCGTCTGTGCCGGCGCTCGCCGACACACGCACGGCACCCCCTTAGAGCGCTTTCCAGTCAGTTTTAACAAAAAAACACTCCAAAAAGGCAGAGCACGCCCGCCAGCTAACACCAATACAGACGAAGTCCTATTATAAGTTTGACATTTGTACCTGTGTATTGTGTGTCTATCTGTGGCATCATAGCTCCTATATGAATGAACCGATTTTGAGTTAGTGTTTTTGATTGAAAGGGGACTAACCGACAGTGTCCCCTGACGCACAAGCTCTTGGATAAAAAAGTTACTATTACGATGGTTTTAGGTTTTTGTTTTGGGGGTATTTCAAATTTTTAATTTTTATTAAAAGCATTTTGGATTCTATACCCGATAGGTACCAACGGGATTTTAGAAATACGATACCGTTGACCTCTGTTGTCCATCTGTCTTTCCGTCCGCCTGTTTGTCAGCGTGCTGTATCTCATGAGCCGTAATAGATAGAGAGTTGAAATTTTCATAGAGGGCTCTTGCCAGAATAACAGAAAAATATAGTTAAAAAAACCAAGATGTCGAAATTCAAAATGAGTGCCATGCAAATTACTCATAATTTTTTTTTTGAATTTGAAACACTATGTACAGTATTACCTATATCTTGTACGATGGCACTGAACCCTTCGTATGTGAGTTCGACTCTCACTTGTCCGGGTGTAATTAGTTCCCCCCCCCCCCCCCTATTTGTCTTCATTCAGATGAAATTGTTAACTTTTTTTTGTCTAAGTAGGTATCTCCAATACTGCCTGTTGAAGTTTCACAGACACGTTTGATATTCGGGTAATTGTCTAAAACGCACCTAACTCCGAAAATTTGGAGGTGAGTGCCCGAAATCGAACTCCCGACCTCCCAAATAAAAGTGGGACGTCTTATCGGACGCCTCACACAGCTTAAAAATTGCACCTATCCCAAAAGATTAAAAAAAACACAAAAACAATTACTTAAATTTTTAAACTTACACTACAAAATGTGACATCAGCCAACAAAATGCGATATTGTAAAAGAAAATACGCAGCTCTTTCGTAATTAAATAAAAGCTCCGTGTAAACAAAGCTTTATATAAAAGCTGCAGCGGAAAATTTTAAAGGAAACCAACAAACCATTGAGTTTAAGTTAGTTTCAGAAATAAAGCCAATTCTCAAACTATTGGCCTGGACAATTTACTTGGAAACTACCCTTCCATTTGCTGGAGAGGGTTATTGTTGGGTTTCTCGTACATTATTATTATTACATTTTTATAAATTGATGATGTAATGTAGGTATATCAAACGGATATATTATATTGCAGTCTTCTGTCTGTATACATCAGCTGAGTTCAGTAGCTCGATTCCGTAAAACCTGCATCAATCATGATTACAATCGCAATTGTTGTTATTGGCTAAACTTATGCTATTCTTGTTGCAACAATGCATTGTAGCCAATAGTGAGCGAGCGTCAACCAATCAGATGTGATTGCGATCGTGATATTGTACCTAGCTGTCACTCTACCGCAATCGAGATGCTGGAGACACGAATAACCACTAGTTACCTAACAGACCTCAACCTCTTGTCCTGGAGAAAAGTCCTGACTCACTGACTGACTCATGAACGCCCGTTTATGAGTCAGTCAGTGAGTCAGGACTTTTTACGATAGAACGGAACCTTTCGTGTATCACTCCGACACGCACTTGAGTGATTTTTATATGTGGGTGCATATCTATTGGTTTTTTTATAAATTACGTTCGTTTATTATTCTCTAAAGCTTAGCTTCCATTATCAATATCACACTAATATTATAAAGGCGAAAGTTTGTATGTGTGTGTGTGTGTGTATGTGTGTGTATGTGTGTTTACTCCTTCACGCAAAAACTACTGAACGGATTTGGCTGAAATTTAGAATGGAGATAGATAATATCCTGGATTAGCACATAGGCTACTTTTTATCCCGGAAAACCAAAGAGTTCCCACGGGATTCTGAAAAACCAAAATCCACGCGGACGAAGTCGCGGGCATCGGCTAGTAGTTTATCATTCTGTCCTGTATTATATTGTTCCACTAGCCAATACTATCGACATCCAATCTAGCAGGTGGGAGTCCCGCCGGAATTCCTGTCCCAACTTCTAACAAGACGCCAGGCAGAGCACGCTAATTTGTTTAACTTAGATAACAACTATTCTCTATGGACTCAAGTGACGTAGTCTATTGGCTCATTTTGTTTTTGCTCTGTTGTGTTTCTATTCCCTTCCCTATACATTTCCCGGTCTTAGTAAACAAAAGCAATTTATTTAGAGTTGGTGTTGTTTGAATTATTATCCTTTTATTAACCCTCTTATTAAGGGGTTATTCTTTTATTAATCTTTTATTAAGGGGTGTTATAAGCTTGACGTGTGTATCTGTGTAATTGTGTATCTGTCTGTGGCATCGTAGCTCATAAACGAATGAACCGATTTTAATTTAGTTTTTTTTTTTTGTTTGAAAGGTGGCTTGATCGAGAGTGTTCTTAGCTATAAACGAAGATAATCGGTTCAGCCGTATGAAAGTTATCAGCCCCCCCCCCCCCCTACCCCCGACCCTAAAAGAGGGGTGTTATAAGTTTGACGTGTGTATCTGTGTATCTGTGTCTCTGTGTATCTGTCTGTGGCATCGTAGCGCCTAAACGAATCAACCGATTTTAATTTAGTTTTTTTTGTTTGAAAGGTGGCTTGATCGAGAGTGTTCTTAGCAATAACCCATGAAAATCGGTTCAGCCGTTTGAAAGTTATCAGCTCTTTTCTAGCTACTGTAACCTTCACTTGTCGGGGGTGTTATAAATTTTTAATTTACACTTGTAACCAAACTAAGATAACGCGTTAAATAATACGAACACTTATCTCCTCACAAAATTAATTTCCTATGACGGAAACTTTGCCATTCGCGAGTAATCACCCAAAAACACCATCTGTGTGAACATGCGATAATTTATAACTTCAGTCCCCGGGATTGCGTTAAGCAGGCGACAAACTTTGTTGTGTATCTACCCCCAATTTCAACCATTGTGACTCTTAACGACGATTAGACGAGCGTTATTTTACTTTTGTATGTCCCAATTGATGTTGGTAATTATGCAAACCGTTCTTTGCAAAGGTAAGTTCTATTTCCCTATGTATTTCGTGTCACGCTGTTTTGGGTAAGTAGATAGTGCCTTCGAGTCTTATTCATGTCTAATCCAGGAATGTCAATAGATACTGATTACATTAATGTCTCTGAAATAGGCATATATAGTAGGGGCCCATAGGTACACAAGTGTAAATTAAATATTTATAACACCTTCGACTAGTGAAGGTTACAGTAACTAGAAAAGAGCTGATAACTTTCAAACGGCTGAACCGATTTCATTGGATTATAGCTAAGAACACTTTCGAGCAAGCCACCTTTCAAACAAAAAAAAACTAAATTAAAATCGGTCTATTAGTTTAGGAGCTACGACGCCACAGACAGATACACAGTTACACACGTCAAACTTATAACACCCCTCTTTTTGGGTCGGGGGTTAAAAATGACAGTTATTTTTTATATTTTACTAAACGGATGGGCCTTGTAAAGTTAACAGACAAACAAACACACTTCCGCATCACTAGAGCTCCCACGGGATTTTTAAAACCTGTGTATATCCACGCGGACGAAATCGTAGACATCTAGTCTCTTATATTAGAATTGATGCTGGATGAGTGTTTAACTTACTTCTTTCGCACAGTTTAATTTTCGGGTAAGCCATTTATTGTCTATGTCTATCTTTTTGCTTTGACTAAGTCTTAGGGTTCCAAAAGTAACAGAAACCAATAAAAAAGTTCTTGGCGGCCAAACAAAAGGTTGAATACCTACCTAATCAGGCATGTAACGAGTTGTTCCCGATACGTTTAATTAGCCAAAGTTTCATAGCCCCAAGCGATCCCACGCCAAAAGGGTTGTTTTATTGTTACGATAGATTTTTCTGATGTTGATTTGAGTTAAAATATATTTTTAGTGATGTAGTATAAGTGTTAGTGCTGTGGTGCTACCTACTTTGCTGTAGTGTTGTGTTTTTTAACCGACTTCAAAAAAGGAAGAGGTTCTCAATTCATCGGAATGTTTTTTTTCTGTTTGCAATTCTAAATTAAATAAAAACTCTACTACATAAAAAACTATGAGATAATGTCCGCAACTTCGCCCGCGTGGATCCCGTTTTGTTAAAAATCCGATATGAATTCTCCGTGATAAAAATTAGCCTATGTCCTCAGGATGCAAGTTATTTTCTGTACGTGAAAACCTAGCAGACAGACATACTTTCGCATTCATAATATTAGTATAGAAGTATGGAGGCTTCCACCTTACATGGGCACAGGCCCTGTTACCATTATCAAACTGTCCAATTTCGATGTTAATTGAACTAAAATCACCCTCGGCATGCTGGCAGTTATAAACTAAACAAAATAATAGCCTTTATCATTACATATTCATGTTATTCATTGTGAAACATTTCATTTCCTAAATCACCACCCTATTCATTATAACATTTTACGTTTAATTTTAGCTCAAAATTATCAACAAATATTATCACCAAAGAGCTGGTGGTATGAGATTGCTATTGAAAGTTGAAGGATTGTAACATGGTACCACTGAGTATAACGCATACGTTGTGGTGCGTGTAGGGGTTGTCCCAGGTCATAGAGGTATAATCCATAAATTCAAAATTTGAAAACCCCCGACACAAAACTCTCTAAAAAGTGAATAACTTTCAAACGGCTTAACCTTTCTTGGATTATAGCTAAGAACACTCTCGATCAAGCCACCTTTCAAACAAAAATTAAAATTGGTTCATTCTTTTAGGAGCTACGATGCCACAGACAGATACAAAACACACAGATACACACGTCAAAGTTATAACACCTCTCTTTTTGGGTCGGGGGTTAAAAAGTACTACTTGCCTAGATAAATCAGTACTAATTGATGTACATATTGATGTTCAATTAAATGAAGCGCCGAGATAACCAACTCTTAGGTAAAACTTGTGCTGCTCAGTTTACAGAATAAACGTTTTCTTTGTTTCATATTATAAATGCAAAAGTGTGTCTGTCTGTCTATTTGTTACCTTTTCATAGCCCATCCGTTGCTACAAATATAGCTTTTATCTCCGAGACGGATATGGGCCACTTTTTCTCCCCGAATATCAAACAGTTCCCTCGGGATTCTCGGAAGCCTAAACCCACACGGATGAAATCGATTTAACGAAGTTTTTTCCAGCTGAATTTCAACTTGCAAGTGTGAGTTTTAAGATGGTTACATATCTTTCAGACAATATTTATCTACTAGCTGATCCCGCGACTTCGTTCGCGTGGATGTAGGTTTTTTAAAATTCCCGTGGGAACTCTTTGATTTTCCGGGATAAAAAGTAGCCTATGTGCTAATCCAGGGTATAATCTATCTCCATTCTAAATTTCAGCCCAATCCGTCCAGTAGTTTTTGCGTGAAGGAGTAACAAACATACACACACACACATACAAACTTTCTCCTTTATAATATTAGTGAATTTAGATTATCTCGTCTTTTACCACCAGCTCCTATACTATAATAGCACAGAAATGTTCCAGTGTCCAATTACATCCGTTTATTAACAATGCATTGCGCTCCCTCTGCGAGATTAAACACGTTTTATACATTGTTTGTTATATTGCGGTCGGGCACACATCGTCAATTATGTTACCTCCTTCGCCCAAATTGTAATTTTCTTTATGTAAACTATAAATAAATTTAGCAACGTTAGCTGCATGTTTTGTGTAGGTGCAAGGTGTACAACATCATGCTGAGTTGAGACTTTTTAGGGTTCCGTACCTCAAAAGGAAAAACGGAACCTTTATAGGATCACTTTGTTGTCTGTCTGTCTGTCTGTCTCTCTGTCTGTCCGTCCGTCCGTCCATCCGTCCGTCCGTCCATCATGTCGGTCAAGAAAATCTATAGGGTACCGTATTACTGTTGACCTAGAATCATGAAATTTGGCAGGTAGGTAGGTCTTATAGCACAAGTAAAGGAATAAATCCGAAAACCGTGAATTTGTGGTTACATAATTAAAAAAAAATAACTTCAAAGTAAGATAACTATACCAAATGGGATATCATATGGAAGGGCTTTACCTGTACATTCTAAAACAGATTTTTATTGATTTTTATGTATAATAGCGTTTGATTTATCGTGCAAAATGTTGGAAAAATACCCGAGTACGGAACCCTCAGTGCGCGAGTCTGACTCGCACTTGGCTGGTTTTTTTTTCAGGTTGTGCCTCACAATATCATGACATATTTTATTCCGGCGCTTCTTCTGCTTAACAGGGCTCTCTCCGTCACTCGTTTCCACTCGTTTCATACAATCGTAGTTCCAATTTCATTTGAATATTAAGCAACCAAAGTCCATGAAATTTTGCAGACATATTCTAGAAACTAATATCTGTGTCTGTGGTGTTTTAGATTTTTCTAAAAATATGTAGTTTTAAAATTATAGGGGCTTAAAGATTTGTATGAAATTTTTTAAGACCGCGTAACTGTGAAACCGAATATTTTAACAGAAATCTGGAAAACCACAGACATAGATATTAGTTTCTAGAATATGTCTGCAAAATTTCATGGACTTTGGTTGCTTAATATTCAAATGAAATTGGAACTACGATTGTATGAAACGAGTGACGGAGAGAGCCCTCTTAAGGTATTTAGCTTAAGTGCTCAAGTGTTAGAGGCGTTCGACGTGATTTTTGGCACGGGTTTTTTTAAAGACCTGGAGAGTGGCATAGGCTACTTTTTACTCCAGAAAATCAAAGAGTTCCCACGGGACTTTTAACAGGGCTCTCTCCGTCACTCGTTTCCACTCGTTTCATACAATCGTAGTTCCAATTTCATTTGAATGTTAAGCAACCAAAGTCCATGAAATTTTGCAGACATATTCTAGAAAGTAATATCTGTGTCTGTGGTGTTTTAGATTTTTCTAAAAATATGTAGTTTTAAAATTACAGGGGCTCAAAGATTTATATGAAAATTTTAAGACCGCGTAACTTTGAAACTGAATATTTTAACAGAAATCTGGAAAACCACAGACATAGATATTAGTTTCTAGAATATAAGTGCAAAATTTCATGGACTTTGGTTGCTTAATATTCAAATGAAATTGGAACTACGATTGTATGAAACGAGTGGAAACGAGTGACGGAGAGAGCCCTCTTAAAAACCAAAATCCACGCAGACGAAGTCGCGCTAGTTATAATTTAGTCGGGTATATAGGTTTTGAAAGTGTCTGGCTAGTTAAGAGGTTCACAGAGCAGATTCCACGGAAAAGAGTTGGCAAGAAACTCGGCGGTTACTCTTTTCAAAAGGCAAAATGTTACCTCACATTAACTATGTTTCTTTACTTTCTTATCAGAGCCATTTAATTTTTACTACTATGCAGATTATTTTGACGACCCTCCAGAGGACCTGGCTGAAAGGGATGTAATTTTTTATGATTTTTTAAAGGGCGCTCCGCAATTCTATCCACGCGTCGTAATGGTGGTTTATGGCCGCTTCTCGTTTTGAATATTTTTAATGTCCCCCGTTAATGTGACCCTATCTTTTTAACCCCCGACCCAAAAAGAAGGGTGTTATAAGTTTGACGTGTGTATCTGTGTATCTGTCTGTGGCATCGTAGCTCCTAAACTAATGAACTGATTTAATTTAGTTTTTTTTTTCTTTGAAAGGTGGCTTGATCGAGAGTGTTCTTAGCTATAATCTAAGAAAATCAGTTCAGCCGTTTGAAAGTTATCAGCTCTTTTCTAGTTACTGTAACCTTCACTTGTCGGGGGTGTAATAAATTTTTAATTTACACTTGTTTATATCGTATGTTTATTGAGTAAGTAGTCTACATATCTGTGTTTGACCAGCGTGGTGGACTATGACCTAACTTTTCTCATTTTGAGAGGAGATCCGTGATAGTGAGCCGGCCAAGTTAAGATGATGATGATTATACTTAATTAAAATTTTGCATATTGGTAGATATGCATTACACCGTTACACCACTCTGGCTAAGACTGAAATCTATAGAGTGCACTTCAACTTTGCTGAGACTTAAGTTTCAGTTAAAACGAGACGGATTTATGCCAGCGATATAAAGCTATCTCGTTTTAGCAGTATCAAGTGCGCCCTGTAGATCTCAACCTAAGTATTTAGTAAGCAATGATATCCTACTGAAAAACTACGCAAAATACGCAAAATACTAAACGAAATTACGCAAAATAAAGAATCATTTCTAAAGAATCATTTCATTTCATTTCATTTCATTACTGGTTAAGACTTCGGCCTCTCATTCGCTTGGTCCGGAATTCAACACCAGACACGCATCTCTAACTTTTCAAACTTACGCAGGTTTCAAGCAAGTAATTATCTCTTGCTTTAACGGTGAAGGAAAACATCGGAAAGGCCGACAACACATTGGCGGATCCTCTGGTTCCTACTGCAAATGTTCATGAGCGGCGGTAATCACTTAACATCAGGTGAAGCGCCTGCTCGTTTGCTCGCTATTCTTATTTTTTGTTTAATCGTGAGGAAACCTACATACCTGAGAGTTCTCCATAAAGATGTGTAAAATCTGCCAAATAATAATAACGACGCTGCCAAATTAGGTATTCTGCTAGATTATCTAAATAACGATCATCTTTATAGGCCCGAATATTTAGATTGAAATTGGGATTGTACATTTAAAATGTAAATAGAAAATTTTGAATATAAAGTAGGTATCTCTTTAGGTACGATAAGACAAGGGAAAATCATGAAAGTGCTTCCAGAATCACTGTGTTTAGCCTAACAACGCACTTATTTACTGATTACTAATAGTTGATTCCCGCAACTTCGTTCAGTTTAGGTTTTTCAAAAATCCAGCTGGATTTTTTGAAATAAAAATAGCGAGCAAACGAACAGGCGGGTCACGTGATGTTAAATGATTACTGCCGACCGTGAACATTTGCAGCAAGAGAGGAACCGCCAAAGCGTTGCCAACAAATTTTTCAGGTTTCTATGTAGGGGTTTCTTTGATTTCTAGGATACTTACTTACTTAAAAAACTTTGTACATTTCTAGGATGCTCAATTATTTCATTATGGTTCATGAGATACAGCCCAGGACAGACGGACGAACAGCGGAGGCTTAGAAATAGGGAAAATTTTTAGTATGGATTTTGGGATAAAAGCCCGGATAAATATTTAGATAAAAGCCTTGATGCTATCGGTGTCATGTAAAAGTGGGTATGAATTTAAATTGCTTTAAAAAGGCTTTTAACATAACAAAGTGGTTGTTGCTTTTAATAATATTCCAAAACTGCCTACTCGTAAAATCACTGACTCTTTTATTTGTTACTAGCTTATGCCGCGACTTCGTCCGATTGCATCATCACTTTCCACCAGGTGAGACCAGCCCACGGGTGTAATTTGGCCATAATTTGAAGTAGGTGGGAATACTTAGATACAGATCATTATGCAAAGCGTCAAACAAAACCCCATAATATTTAAGCCACCTCAACGAATTCCCTAAGGCTAAGGTTCCGCGCAAACGAGCCACCGACTACAGCCACGGTGGCTTTCGCGCGACTTGTCTACTGGTGAAGACTCCAATGAAACGCCACACATATTTATATACACTTATATTCACAATACTTATTACTACTATTTACATATTTATACTGTAATTATAACGTGGTAGTGCAAAACGTAACAAGATTCGGGAGCACGTTGCTCGACCGCTATGGATGAGGGTCTCGGTGATAATGTGGCTCTCGAAGGCCCACGAGAGCTGCAGGAATTTGAATTGTTCCTTTGATTTCTTTGTTCGTTCATTCCAACTAGCAGCTGTCTACTAGCCAGCCAACATCACTGACTAGTAGAGGTTGCATACTTCTACACTGGTACCACACAAATGAAGGTGGTTGGTGGCTGCCACGAGCTGTCGGTTTGCCGTCATTAGTAGTCGGTGGCAGCTACAATTTTTAACACTCTCCTGCTACAATTATAGTCTTATAATAGATTCCGAGACGGGATGTTTGATCACCTAATCATTTGTAAACAACGTTGTTGACAACGCCTATATTAAGTACAACCAATTTTAGCTGCAATAAAACAGCCGGTGTTTTAAATAGCATGTGGTCACCACCGTTGACATGTCGTGGAAACAGTAGCAAGTGGACGCTACTCACTACATACAAAATGTGTTAGAAATCATGTAAACAGCTTGTCGCCACCGATGGCTGTGGTCGGAGGCCCGTTTGCGCGGAGCCTAAGTCTCACGACGTATTCTCCATACGTTAGAAGTATTAAACTTTTTGTTCCCTCCAGAGGCACTCAAATTGAGCGTGAATTGCGAAAGGGAACGTAAACACCTCATCCTGTATACTTATTGGATGAGGCATCTAAAACAAATATACTTAATGTAAAGTAGCTTTGGGTTTGCAAATTAAACATAATTTAAAGCATTTTTTAGGGAGATTGATCAGCCCTAATAACTAATAGCTTTTTTAAAAATATTTGCTGCTTTTCACTTATATTATAACTAGCTTATACCCGTGACTTCGTCCGAGTGGACTACACAATTTCATACCCCCATTTACCCCCTTTTTGGATTGAATTTCAAAAATCCTTCCTTAGCGGATGTCTACGTCATACTAGCTATATGAATCCTTTTAGTCCGATTCGTTCAATAGTTTGAGCTCTGCGTTGATAAATCAGTCAGTCAGTCAGTCAGCTTTTTCTTTTATATATTAAGAAAATACACTTAATAGATTTGCATGACCAAAGCTACTTTATAGAAAAGGTGAGTTGCCAAAATAAAAATTAGACCCTAAACCCGGAATCACGCAGATCCAGACTTGTGCCAGAAACATCATTAAAATTTTAAAGCAGCTACAAAATCAAATTAAATAACCCAGTTTTGAAATTCTCAAACTATGCTACAAAGAACAAAGTAAGTACCTATTTAACATTACAAACGGTACCGACCACAGAATTAAAAAAGGTATAGAAATAGCAAAGCATCGTAAGCTTATCGCTAAGCGGATGTTAAGTGAAACATCAGTGTGCATTACTGTAAAAACAAACGTATAATTTACTTAAAGGATTTACTAATAATATTAATTTACGATGTTTTTGATGCTATTGTGTCTAATTTTTCTGTTTACACAATCTTTGAGATCAAATGACAGGTCTAAATGTATTGCTATGCATTTCATAATGTTCCTGCGCATGAAAGGATGATACTAGATTTAGATCCGTCAATTTAGTTTAGTTTAGAAATTGTGACATGGTAATCAACAAATTCCTGAAAGCCGTTCTACAAGTGTGCTGCAAATGCTTGGGTGGTGCTAATCATTCACAATTTATGTAATTATGTATTTCTAAAAACAAAGAATAATTAAAAAAAAACACAACTGTCCTGCCTTTCAAAAATTTATAACTTTTTTTTACTTGAGATGTAAGCATTCTAACGATACCCCATAAATCCAAATCTGTTCAGGTATTTAGAGCATACATGAAACCTGAATTTGTTACTTACTTTGAGCAGTCGTATAAAAAATATATTGCTTGCATTGCACTATAATTATCGTAGCTATAGGTATTTCTAGCACAAGCTGAACGCTTAGAGAGAAAAGGTGATTATTGAGAGCAGCAGATACCATTTCTGTTTGCTTATTTAGAACTCTGTGGTAGTAACTATCGCTAGTAGTTAGTATAATTAGATTAATCCTGACCCATTTGTTCTGGAAAGGTGCAATTCCAGAATTTAACTACATTTTACTCGTAAATTACTCGCAGTCGCAAACGGTTGGCTAAACTAAACTTCCAGCAAGATGGTAAGTACTTTTGCTGGATGTAACGTAAACTGGTAATCAAATTACATTTCGCTATAATAATATCTTAACACGCATATACCTACCTCCGGAAAATTAAAAAAAAAATTAAAGCAATTAAAACACTTGCTTTAATAATGAAGGCATCGTAAGGAAACCTGCATGAAGTTTGCCAATCCGCACTTGGTTAGCGTGGTAGATTATGGCCTAAGCGCTTCTCATTCTTAGGAGTTCCTCAGTAGTTGGCCGGTGTTAATAGTTCCTCAGTTTCCTCAGTTTATTGTATTACAAATCACACATAAACTCGCGTTCAGTTGACATCCTATCGACAAGCTTATTTTTGATTAGCTTAAAGTTCCGTATACAAAAGGGGAAAGGGTGCTAACTGAACCCTATTACTAAGGCTCAGCTGTCCATCCGCCCGTCCGTCTGTCTGTCTGTCTATAAGAGGGTTGTATCTCGTGAACTATTGTTGCTACAACACAATAAAATTTTCAATATGGCCGCCATAAAAAATCAAAAAGTGTTATTTATTTTCCGCAAGTACAATTGAGGTTTATTTCAAACGCTAATTTCTAGGCAATAAAAATATTTTTTCCAAACTTTTATGAGTTTGAATGATGTGAAATTGAGAGTAGATTTCAAATCAGCAACAAAAACGCCACTGCGACCGTTGCGGCGTTATTCCGTTATTCGCAGGACACGGATTTTTCTTAAATAAAATTGAAGTGTCGTGTCTGTTTGAACGTGCTAATATCCGGAATGGCTAAACCTATTTTGACGGGACTTTCACACACAAGTAGAGGATCAACCAAGGAGTAACATAGGCTACTTTTTAACCGACTTTGAAAAATGGAGTTGTGTTTTTCTACCTATGTACAGTGTACACTGATATCTCCGAGATTTCTGAACCGATTTGCGTAATTTTTTTTTAATCGTTAAGGGAAGTTTGCGACATTGTTTCATTATTTGGATTCTACTCCTCAATCCTGATGCTGCAGGAGATCTGCTGAGGGCATCATCTATTAAAAATATATTCATATAAAACACTAATGTCTTGGAGGAAAGTTTACCCGATTGTTTGTGACTGCGAGTAATTTACGAGAGGTCTGTAATTAAATTCTAGACTTGCACCTTTGCGGAGGAGCGCTACAGAGCTGATCTAATTAAACGGTTATCATTAGTCTCCGCTTGTTATTAGTTAGATACGAGAAACAAATTAACTAAAACTTAGAACCTTTACTGGAGTTACCTATGATAATTTGTGGGGAGTAGTCATTGGGACTTTTTCGGAACCCTTATAGGATCATGTTGCCTGTCTGTGTGTCCGTCCGTCCGTATCGGCCAAGAAACCCTAAGGTTACTTACCCTTGACCTAAAATCATGAAATTTGGCATTGGCTAACTGCCTAATTTCTAGCACTAAAGTAAAAGATCCAAAAACCGTGAGTTTGTGGTTCCATCACTTCAAAATAATTAAACTGTATTAATAAAAAATTTACTCAATCAGATATAGATGGCGCAGACCGTCATTAACTTGCAGTGATCTACTTGATAGTGTTAGTTTGGTAGATAGGTATTAGGTAATGTAAGTATTTGTTTGTTTTGGTACCTTCATGCGCGAACCCAACTTGGAACCCTCGTAGCTTTATTTTCAAGTTCAGCACCATTAAATTAATTACCTTAGGTACATATTCACCAATTCAAAATCAAAAGTGTACAATTTAGTACTACAAACAGTGTATTATAGAACTCTTTGGCATCTATTTTGAATAAATGGCTTTGATTTTTGACTTTTATTACAACACTAGTGTTCAAAGTTCAAACACTGAAGAAGTTATAAATTTGAATGAGCTGATAAATACCTTAGTTTGTTGTCCAACTTGAGACGCTCTTACTAAATTTTATATAGACTATCGCCTTTAGAAGTATTGAAAAGGAAATATTTATTTACTTTTGTGAAAACAAATGCTACGATTTTTTGTTTTCAAACGCCTTGTAAGGTGTAATGTAACTCAATTCATTTTACATTTGTTATAAACTCTGTTGTTTTTTACTGTATTTTTAATGAAGTTATATAATATGATTATACTATGTACCTAATACCGAAAAAAGCGTAGGTAACCTATTTTTATGCAGTGATTTACAACCAGGTTCCAACTAGTTAATAAATTATTTATAAGATCATAAAATCGATGACTATTGAAAATGATTTTGTAGTAGGTAAGTTTGTAGCAAGTAGGTATGCAGAGCTAAGACAAATACAGTTTATATCATTTCATTTTACAGTATAATAATTATTTGATACGCACAAAGCGTTTTGATGCCATGTAATAACTTCTAATATCTGGGATGCCATTGCCCATCTAGCTTTCGTTTTGATATTTAAATATTTTAAATTAAATTTTAGAATAAAAGACATCTTAACCTTAGGCTATATTATCACTTACTAGGTATCACATGCTATTAGAATAAAGAACGTTTATGCCTATATTAAAAAAAAGGCGTTTCCGCATAAAATTCTAGCCCGTGTATTTCACACTGAGTGCTGTTTGATGTGACAAATTGCATCTTTTGTTGGCACCAAACTGTCGATAACCCCTCACTATTTGTCGACCTCCTTCACTAAACGATTTGATTCTCGCAGACTTGATGGAAAGCAACTTTCTTCCTTTTTTTCTTTTTTGAAATCTTACATGCTTATGTACCTACTCCTTCCTTCATACAAACGAATTTCGTATTTTTCTATTGACAGCAATTCCTCTTAGGAATTTATTTGGAACTAGATGATGCCCGTGACTTCGTCCGCGTGGATTTAGGTTTTTAAAGATCCCGTGGGAACTGTTTGATTTTCCGGGTTAAAAAATTGCCTATGTCAATTACATGGACGCAAGCTACCTCGGTACTTTTCATACAAATTGGTTAAGCGGATGGGTCTTTAGGAATCCCATGGGAACTCTTTGATTTTCCGGGATAAAAAGTAGCCTATGTCCGTCCCCGGGATATAAGGTAACTAAGTATGTCCCAAACGTCAGAATCGGTTAAACTGTTTCGCTGTGAAAAGAGACAGACAGACACACTTTCGCATTTATAATATTAGTATGGATTTCATGAAAGAAACAAAAATCGATAAGCGATATTATTAAGTACCTACCTAAAAATTAAAATTTATGAACATTATGGCACAGTTATATTTTATTGCGTAAAAAACTTTCTTCACTACAGACAGTAAATAAATACTACCAGTAGGTACAAAAATATTATAATTAAATATGTTTATCACAATATATCACTGACTGATAACTCTTACACATAACATAATGGTAAACACAGAAGCATGGCGGAGTAATATTCTTAGTCCGCCATGCTTCTGTGAAGTTTGAAATAGTATTTTAACATTCCGATAAAGGTATGCATCTACCGCTAAGAGCTCTAACATTAGGGCGATCACAGAAGCACTGCGGAATATCACAAGCACTTGGGCGATTCAATTTGTGAACTGTCGGGTTGCTGCACGTGGGTTCTGCCATTTGTGGGCAGTACAGCACGGAGTGTTCGCCAGGAGGACACGATTCTAAAAAAGAAAAATCATTTTAAACTTGTAATATACCTAATTCAAATTAAAATTCAATGATTTATTTAATAAAATGTAGGTACAATATGTTGAAATAATGTCTGATGAGCCTTATACATTTTACCACTATAACTGGTGTTTGAATATTACCTTAAATTAAATTAAATACAAATAAAAGTCAAGACTAAAATATTAAGTAAAGAAAGACATACATAGACTTTACACAAGCAAAGTATAAAATAATAGTTAAATAAAGATCAAAAATGTCAACATTATAAAAACCATATAAAAACAAATCAGTTATTATTAACAACTCAAAATATCCTTGTTTGTTAGGTAGTGCTTAATGTCATAATATATTTTGTTTTTTACACATATTTTAAAAATAATTAGACAAACAAAATAAAAACTAGAGATACCGAAAAATCATAGGTACTATTATTTATAAGGATTCAGGTATTCCTTAATAGAATAGAAGCATTTCTCTAATAGCCACTTGTTTAAAAATGATTTTAATGTAGATAATAAGGCTATCCTTGCCAACGATCCCCCGTCGATTTCCTACGTATGATATTATTGTTCTCATCTCTATCTGCCCTGGTTCGTGCATTCTCGGTTCCTAGATCGGTACATTTGTGATAACCAAATTTCAAATTGCTGTGATTGGCTGAATTTACCATGTTTTTGCTGCGACAGTGAGTTTGAGCCACTAGCGGAACAATGTTAGCCGGTCAGAAATGATTGCAATTAGTCAACCTGTTTGACGTCCGTGTTCTGTTTTCGATTACAAAAAAGAAAAAATTGTTGTTGCAATCATCAATTTTAGCAAATAGTGAAAGAGAGTCGGCCAATCAGAGGTCACAACTACCGTCACACTTTCTGTCACACTATGGCAGTAGGCATACCGAGTAATGAAAACAATTTTTCATTCTGTCTAGGTCGAAGTAGGGTTGCCACCTGGCTCTTTTTGATTTACAGGCTACCACCATCAAAAATACGGGGTTTAGATTTGAAGAAATTTGAAATTTTGAAGTATTTGAAGAATATATATATAGGCGGTGGTTCTCTCTGAAATGCATGGAAAGCCTATTTAGATATTTCAGTTTATTTATAAGTTTTGTATTTTTTCTCTGTATGTTGCCGTATCTTGATTGGTGAACTGTGTTTGCAATGTGGTTTTAAATAAAAGATTTATTTATTTAAATAGCTTTTAAAAACTCTTAGTGTTGTAAAGCAAAATGTTATACATTTCATGCATAAAATCTTCTCATTTCAACTTAAAATTACATTTAATTTGTAATTCCACCTTCACAGTATCAATACTATGGCCGTAGCCAGGAATCGATTGCGGGAGAGGTTTTATTAGGGCCGGAACTGAATCCTGTCATGAGGAAAAAAACATTCGCTCAACTTTATGGGCTAATTACCTGGTTAGTGGAATTTCGCCTTTCAATTTGACAGTGAGATAAAATACAACAATAAAAAAGCGCGAGCGCAGTGAGCGTAAGTGTTTTTGGTTCAATACAGAAAAAATTAAAGTGAAAGGGAAACGAGTGTAGCCATAGCAAGATTTTATTTTTAAAGCTTCCTATCCATACTAATATTACGAATACGACAGTATATCTATTTGCCTATCTATTTGTTACCCTTTCACGGCCCATCTTCTTTACCAAAATTTTGGTACTTACTATTCAGAGGTAACTTGCATCCCAGACATTTTTTTAGGCGGCTTTTTAGCCCGGAAAATCCCCCACGGAATTTTTAAAAATCTAAATTCATGCAAACGAAATTGCGGGGTTTACACCAAGTAATAGAAATTCAAAGCGCGAGTGAAGTGAGCGCGAAATGTTTGATATATTTCCAAAAAAAAATTGGCAAGCAAATGCAAGAAATAGTGTAAGTATTATTTTAGGCTTAGGTTTTTGACGGCTTCCCAGGCGCAGTCGCCATTTCGAAATTTCTGGTCTGGTGGGAGGCTTCGGTCATGGCTAGTTATATGGTTAGTATGGCCCTAACGGCCAAGAAATTAGACTGCATCATCACTTACCACTAGAAAAGATTAAAGTCACGGGCTAACTTGTATAAAAAAAGGCTTACATCCTCAAACCAAGCCCCGCCGCCTTGGCTACGACCATGATCAATATCGAGTGGGTTTCGGCTACGCATTGCCGCAAAAGGAAAATATTCTTTCTACTGGACATAACGTCAGTGTTGGATTTCGCCAGCCAGCTCCTGCTGAATTTGTAAAAAACCGGCCAAGTGCGAGTCAGACCCACGCACCGAGGGTTCCGTATTCGGGTATTTTTTCCGACATTTTACTCGAGAAATCAAAAACTGTTATGCATTAAAAAAATATGCATAAAAATAAATAAAAATCTGTCTTAGAATGAACAGGTAAAGCCCTTTCATATGATAACCCACTTGATATATGTAGTTATCTTACTTTGAAAATTGAAAATACTAATATTTGTTCATGAACACATGACAGACGGATAGAAGGACAAATGGACAGACGGACAGACGGAAAGACTGACAGACTGACAGACAACGAAGTGATCCTATAAGAGTTCTTTTTTGCTTTTGAGTTACGGAACCCTAAAAATATTTAGTTTTATTTGCCCCGTATTTTATATTCATAATTACAGGTTTCTGTATCCTGAAATACGGGGTAACCAGTAAAATACGGGGCCTCTGGCAACCCTATTCGGAAAACACTGTCACATTCAAGTTAATGTCAAATATTTTGTTTTCAATTACAGAAAGCTGCATCAATCATTATTACAATATTTTCTTTGTTGTGATTGGCTGAATTTTAGAGTTTCAGCCAATAAAGAGTCTATTTGCCAACTAAACGTCATAACAATATAAATGCCAGAAAGTTTAACCAAATAAAACAAACTTAATGAGAACCTAGTGAGAATGCAAACGGCACACAATTTATAATACATATTATGTTAGTCGTATATAATAGATATTATAGTAGTCGTTCACTTTGGTAATAGTCAGATTGTCATCAGTTAAATTGATATTGGTTGATGTATCGTAAATTATTGTTTCGGTGACAAATATTTTTATTATCTATTTATCTTTGAACAGAATGGAATAGAATGAAATGGAATGGAATACAATGATAAATTTTTATTCCTGTAAACTTTTAGGTAAACTTCAAAGTGTTTTTGGATGGTCAGAAAAATTTACCACTGGTTCGGAATGCCGATCCTACGTTTTCTAGGGTTTCGTACCTCAAAATGAAAAACGGAACTCTTATAGGATCACTTTGTTGTCTATCTCTCTGTCTGTCGTGTGTGTCAAGAAAACCTCTAGGGTACTTCCCGTTGACTCAAAACCATGAAATTTGGCAGGTAACCTAACTACGTAATTTTGGGTAGTTTTTTTAATCGATAAAGAAAGTTTGCGACATTGTTCAATAAAAAATTTGGATTCCAACTCCTCAACCCTGATGTTGCAGGGGACCTGACTACTAAAGCTAATGGGATTTAAAAAGTGTCGATTATTAATTGATATTGAAGGTATCTATACCAAGTAAACACTTTGTCGTTGACCTCAACCCTGATGCTGTAAGAAATTGCATTCCTAAATCCTGGTGATCCCTCGGGATTTGAAAAGGATCATCCGTTTAAATATTCTTACGTGATACAGAAACAAGTTGCATCCCGGGGACGGGCTATTACGGAGAGGCAACTTTTGTTCTGGGAAATGAAAGGATCGGGATTTTTAAAAACCTAAATCCACGCGAGCGAAGCTGCGGGCATTAGCTAGTTGTAAATATATTTAGAAGCTACTATAAGATAATAGATAAGGTACTTATTTCCTTATATTTTTATTGTATGGCAGCGCGCGGTTTTAAATTATAAATTGCACGTCCTGTCCTTTTCTGTAATACATTTTTTTCTCAATATCTACCGCTTTATCTCATAGCAAGAGTCCGTAAGACATAATACAGTGAAAATAAGCAAGATATACAATTTTTGCAGTTTCCACGTCAGTACCTGTCGAATTTTTCTAACAGTGTAAGCAGCAGAGCTGAGTTTACCATCAAGTGTTGATATGTGGGTGTTCCATAGAAGCTTTGCATCTAACATTATACCGAGAAACACGGGGTTCTCCTTTATTTTCAACATATGATTATTTATCAATGAATTTATGTCATTTAAGGTCCTGGTATTGGGCAGTGTGAATTCAACACACTTAGATTTCTTTGCATTTGGAAGTAAATTGTTAGCAATAAATCAGAGTGTGACCTGTGATATGGCATTACATATAGTATACATTGTCAAAAATTATAATATTAAAGCTGTGCGTATTGCGTGAGGAATAGGTTGCAAGAGAGTTGCAACTTGCAGGGTTTGATGCATGCGCTATTGCCAGCAAACATGAGACATATTTTTATCTACAGGCAACGTCTGAGTAGGTAACGCATACGTCTAACGCAAGTTGAAATGTACCAGTGTATTTAGTTAGACCTATCGACAAGTTTGGAGTTGGGTGCAGTCTAAATGTGGCCCGTGTGTTTAGACTGTCAGTTTCTGTCAGTTTCACGTGTCGTCCCCCGCACTTCACCACCCCGCTTGCACAAATCGAGACAGCACGAAATTTTCAAGATTTCTGGGTGTAATTTCTGGTTTTCGTAGTTCCCACATAATTATAACAATATAAAATATATAACGATAATTTTTTTACTACATAATATTCATTAAATTTTCTAGGTCTGTGGTTTTTCCAAATTTCATTAAATTGCTTCGTTGTCTAGAAAAACGAGCACAAAGTTGGGCCTTTTTTTAAAGAAAAATACAAATCTTTGAGCCCCTGTAATTTTAAAACTACATATTTTTAGAAAAATCTAAAACACCACAGACACAGATATTAGTTTCTAGACTATGTCTGCAAAATTTCATGGACTTTGGTTGCTTAATATTCAAATGAAATGGGAACTACGATTGTATGGAGTAAGTGACGGAGAGAGCTCTGTTAACGTGGGAAGGAAGCTGATTAAATATGCTTATTGCCATGCAATACGAATTATTTTGGACTACTACTACTATGTTTATTTTAGATTATACAAAAAAAAACCTAAACTTTCAGTTAGAACTAGGTATAAGTTCTAGATGTACCTTAGGAAAAATTGTGAATTCGAGAAGAAAGCTACACGTCTGAGAGTTCTCTACAGTCCAAATGTTCTGAAGGTTTGTGAAGTGTGCCAATCCGCACTTGCTAGTGTGGTAGACTATGGTAAAATTCTTCTCATTTTGAGAGAATACTCGTGCTCAGTAGTGAGCTGGCGATAGAATAGAATAGAATAAAATATATTTTTATTCAAATAAACTTTTACAAGTGCTTTTGAATCGTCAAATAATTTACCACTGGTTCGGAATGCGATGGGTTGATAATGACGATAATGATAATATAGTAAAGTCACTCCAAATGTCTGTTTGTTGAAAGCGCTGCTCAAATACAGTGCTAAATGCGTTTAGTACTCGGTAGTTAGTGTTCTTTCCATACATATTAATACCGTTCAAAAAGGCAGGTGTATCAGTAAGTTAATTGATTAATTGTATTCTAACCTCTTTATTGTAAAGGAAATGCTACTTACTGGTTGGAAAACCTTGTGGGCAAACAGCAGAAAACGCGATAGTTACAATTAACACCATCAAAATCGACTTCATGTTGGAATCTATTACTTTATTTTTCTTTACTACAAAACAAGCGACTTAATACGTCGACAAGTAACTTTTAACTGTAAAAGTAAAGTGCTTGACGCTTTTATATTGATCAGTTTAATAACGTCTCTAGGGGAATAACTGGTATGAGGAAAATAAAGGATACTTTTTAGCATGACTTTGTTCCGTGCAGAAGGCCATATTACACACTCATAGTACTTAATATTATTTTCTTCATTGATAATGCAAATTTTGACTAGTGTAAGCGTGTGACTTTGCTTACTTTTATTTTTTATTGCATTTGCGTTTATATTAAATACCTGGTAGAGATCGTTACTAAGCGATTTAAGGCTGCTTTGTACCCTAATTCTGCCTATGTATTTCCGTTTTTTTTTTTTTGTGGTTGTAAGTACGCGGTGTGAGTAAATAGTACCTATTCTATCTTTTATTAAGGTACTAGTCAAAAAATAAACTTTTATGTTAGTGCCTTTTTTATTTATCCTCTTGGTACCATTCATGCCACAACATACATTCAAAGATCTAATTTTATTACAATAAACCTTTTGAAATCTAAAAAGATCATGTAAATTACAAAATAAGTAGGTAAAAAAGGAGAAAAATCTTCCTTATCCTTTATTGCAATCGGTTGGAAAACAATAATTTATGAAAATTTCGTACAAAGCAATCCGTTTTAACATAATTGTCTTCCATTTCATCCTAAAACGCTTATTAAACGGCGAAGTAGGCGGTAAAGAACAAATATTAGACGAGGCTCAAACGAGATTCCACCCAAGATCTGCTTTTTGTTCCCCTTTTAAGGGGTAGGGACAAAAGGTATTAGCTTTATGACAGCCCGTAAACATGAAATGGTAGGGTAGATAATACACGGAAACTTTTTGTGTACCCTTTGTAATACTTTTTGTACTTCTCGTTTATAAATTCCTTTGATATAAATAAAATTATTGGGCACTTGATGACACAGTGTATATTTGTACTCGTACATCTTATTCTAAAAAGTATGTAATAGTATTGTAATTATAGGTCAGGTGTTGATAAAGTAGTGAACATTAAAAATAATGACGAATAATTTAATCGCTTTAGGAACTTTAAAAGTAGGACTAGGTATATCTGGAGATAGATAACCTTTTCACGTTGCTAATAGTTATAAACATAAACCGTTGGATTATTATCAATTACTTAGTATTAGTATCTATGAATAAATGGAAATTACTTATTTTTTATAATGAGATGATTTCATCTCATAAAATCAAAATCTCATGTATAAAATACCTAAGTATATTTTTTTTAGAATTAATAATAATAATAATTAGAAGTAATAATAGTACCTATTGTCTAAGTGCATCCATATCTGTATCTAAATAATAATATATGTTACTACTAGAAGATGCCGGCGGCTTCGCCCGCGTGGATTTCGGTTTTTTGAAATCCCGTAGGAACTATTTGATTTTCCGGGATAAAAAGTAGCCTATGTGCTAATCCAGGATATTATCTATCTCCATTCCTTTCAGCCAAATCCATTCAGTAGTTATTGCGTGAAACAAACATACACACACACGCACACACACACACACATACAAACTTTCGCCTTTATAATATTAGTGTGATTTAGATACGGCCTATATCTAATTATTAGGTTTCTTATAAAAGTTCATAAACACACGGTTCATATACCAATATTTTCCTTATGTTAGTAATTCCCCTTGACATAACCGCTCGTTCTCACTAGTTCAACTGATTAGTTCAACCATTGAACTAAATTAAATGATATTAATGCACGTAAACATCTGCTCATACTTTCGTATTAAAGTTGTTATACCAAGTAAGAAGTCTCTTGCATTAGATTTGATTGAAAAAGTGCAAAATGAATTCATTTTACTTATCAACATTCTAATTTTACTTATGTCTTTGGCATCGTAGCTCCTAAACTGATCAACCGATTTTAATATTATTTTTTTGTTTGAAAGGTGGTTTGATCGAGAGTGTTCTTAGCTATAATCCAAAAAAATCGGTTCAGCCGTTTGAAAGTTATCAGCTCTTTTTAACCCCCGACCCAAAAAGAGGGGTGTTATAAGTTTGACGTGTGTATCTGTGTATCTGTGTGTCTGTGTATCTGTGTATCTGTGTATCTGTGTATCTGTGTATCTGTGTATCTGTGTATCTGTGTATCTGTGTATCTGTGTATCTGTCTGTGGCATCGTAGCGCCTAAACGAATGAACCGATTTTAATTTAGTTTTTTTTGTTTGAAAGGTGGCTTGATCGAGAGTGTTCTTAGCTATAATCTAAAAAAATTGGTTCAGCCGTTTAAGAGTTATCAGCTCTTTTCTAGTTTTCTTGTAGAAAAGAAGGTTACATAACCGTTAGGTTCTTAATCTATGTTCTTAATATTATGTCAATTGACAAATGTCAAGCTGTCAAGATGGACGTTGCCTAAATACATAATTATTTATTTGAAAATGATGTTTTGGAAAACTCAAATACTTTGGATCGTCGGGGGTGTTATAAATTTTTAATTTACACTTGTCTAGTTACTGTAACCTTCACATGTCGGGGGTGTGATAAATTTTTAATTTACACTTGTTCATTCGTCTCTAGTCATATCTCTAGTCGTCTATATATTATTACCCACCATATTATATGTTATACAAATTAAGCTAAACATTAAGCGAATTGTACATCAGTTCGCAGGCGTTAACGATTCGTAATAGACGCTATTATGAGCCCCTAGCAGGTCAATTACTAGGTAAACAAAGGTTAATCTCCCAAATTATTTTAATTGCGCTACCAACTGGTGTAATATCGTATTAATTACCTCTGGAGCTACAGCAATCGCAAAGGAAACAAATCAGCTGGATAATTCAGTCCGAAAGTCTGAGCTAAAGAGACCTAACCCACAAAATTGAATTACTTATTCACGGAAATTGAAAGTTTCCTTGAGATTCTTCTTTATTGTCGTACGAGTATTCCTCATTGCTGAAGAATTATAATATTCCTTACTAATCAGATAATGGTAGGAGTTTAGATCCAGTGGAGTTTCTGAAAATTGTTTCTTAGTTTTGATCTATGTTATAGAAAACCCTAGTAGGTACATGGCAAATCACAACTTTGTAGACCTATAAGATTTACCGTCTAATTCAGGTTTATATTACGGTGTATGTGAGTCAATTTATCGTTTTATAATGGAAAACATTATTTTGGGGTTATGCCACTTTATGCTGTAGACACTGACCTAAAACCTGAAGATGGGCATTACGAGACATTAACTCACTTCAGTCAGTGAGTTATATTGACTCACTAAAATTGTTTTTTCATCTCACACGATTACTTCTTCAGTCGCTGATCGCTCCTGGAGACTGATAGGTATGCAGTAGTGGGGCGCCAGCCAGGTAAACTCTCAGTGTGCCCGGATGCTGCTGGTCCCTTTTGGATGCGTCCGAAAGGAAGAGCGGTATAGCTACGGGCCGGAGCGCCCCGGCAACATGGCTAATAATTTCTCTTCGAGGGTATAATGTTGGCTATGGCTAATGACCTGGCAGGGGGGAGGTTTCTCCGCATGTCCCTCTGACTAGCAGAGGGCACAGTGCACGAAGCGTAGGATGGTTGTCACCCGTTGGGTCCTCAGGTCGGAGGGCCCACTCCGTCGGTGCGCCTCGGACGTGCGGTGGACCTCGTGGGTAAGTCCCCGGTGGAAGGTCCGCTGGCTAGGTGGCGGTTGATTTGATTGCTTCGGTGTTCCAGTGATCCAGTTGCCATCGGCCGGCGGGTCTACCTCAGTTTGTTGACTGGCTGTCGACAAGGCTTGGGGGGGGGGGGGGGGGGGGGGGGGGGTTTGTTTGTAGGTGAGATAGGTTTTTTTTATTTTTTTTTATTTAATTTAATAGGAAGCCAACGGTATACAAAGAAAAGTAATTATGACGACTTATATAAACTTAGGACTATCAATGTATACTCACTTACAGGCTAACTCAACATGCTTAATCTAAAACTTCTAAATAGTAAAACTTAACCTAAGACATTCTTTGCATAAAATCTATAATAGTTAAATTAAAGCCAAAAGTACAACAATTTTTAAAACCAACAATAAAAACTACAAAAAGACTAAAAATAGCACCCTATAATTTCAAAATGAATCTTTAAATATTTTATATTAGACTTACTATGGAATATTTAAAGACTCATTAGGTGGTTTTTAATTTTGTTTTTAAATAACGAAGCGGAGTGTTGAAAAATATCTAGGTTAGCTTTTCTGAACACATTATTATAGGATATCACAATTCTATTCAGAGGAGCAGCACTACCAAGGTTACTTTTACATATTCTGGCCCTAAATGTTTGCTTGCTCTTTATAAGTGATCTTGCGTTTTGCTTTGGTATTGACAGTCGTATTCTATTTAATAAATTTGGACAATCAATATCCCCATTTATAATCTTATGTAAGAAACAAAGATCCATCATTTCTCTGCGATTGGATAGTGAAAGGGTTTTATAACGTTTTAAAAGATCATTATAATTATTAATTTCCTTTAAAATATTTTCTTTGTAGGCTACGTGCCGTAAAAATTTATTTTGCACCCTTTCTATCCTACTTTTATGCACTTAGGTTGATGATGATGATGATGATGATGATGTTTCTTCAGTGACTATTTAAGTATCAATGCGCAACATAACGAATATGTTTAATTTGCGAGTCCTAGTTCATGAATTGGAACAACCCGTCCGCAGGGAAATTACCAGTAGTAGCAGTATCAACCAATTAGAGGCGCCTCGCATAAATTCCGACAAAACCCGGCTATAAATATATTTTTTAATTACATTGCAAAAGCTATTTTGTAGTCTGTCTTGTGAAATATACTCGGCACGTAACTGGATCTATCCCGCGATTCTGCTTGAATTCTATACTTTTACCAGCGCAACGCTTGAAATTCATTGATCTTTCTGTGTTTTAAGTAGTCGGAACTAAATAAAAATGACTCACAATGAGACCATTCTTCAGAGTCTTTTTAGGGAACTAAGTACCTACCTACCTACCAATCACAAACACGTTTTAATACATAATTTCGTTTGTCAATTACAAAGTGATGCCTCAATATAATTTACAGCCTCGATAGCTCAACGGTTGAAGAGCGGACTGAATTCCAAAAGGTCGGCGATTCAAACCCCACCCGTTGCACTATTGTCGTACCCACTCCTGGCACAACCTTTACGCTTAATTGGAGGGGAAAGGGGAGTATTAGTCATGATTAGCATGGCTAATGCTTTAAAAAAAATGTATCGCCCACTGAAATTTCTGTCTCTGTCATTTGTATGGGACTACGTAACAGAGAGAGATCTATACCTACTAACTTCTTTCCGTGGATAGAGTATAGACTCTACTAGTAAAATAACGAAACCTTGTTAGGGCCAACAAACTTGGTTGTCCGTGGCCAAAGGTAAACCAATTTCACTTTACCCCGTACGTCAACTGGGAAACACGCAAACCCTTTCTACGTACAAACTTGAGATATTGGATATTTCATACAACCTCTACTTTATTTAGGAAAATAGTTATTACATAAGTGTAAATAAAAAATTTATAACACCCCCGACAAGTGAAGGTTACAGTAACTAGAAAACAGCTAATAACTTTCAAACGGCTGAACCGATTTTCTTGGATTTTAGCTAATCTCGATCAAGCCACCTTTCAAACAAAAAACTAAATTAGAATCGGTTCATTTTAGGAGCTACGATGCCACAGACAGATACACAGATACACACGTCAAACTTATAACACCCCTCTTTTTGGGTCGGGTTTTAAAAATATTTAAGAAATTAAATATCTTCTTTTAACGGTGAAGAAAAACATCATGATGAAACATGTGTGCCTAAGAGTTCTCCATAATGTTCTCAAAGTGTATGAACCTATGGCCTAAGTAGGAAGCATATCCAAGGTGGATCATAGCTGGTCTAAAACCCATCGCCTTCTGAAAGGAGACCCGTACTCAGTCCTGATAGAATCTAGGAATTATTAATCTTTTAATTGTCCCAACCAGAAATTGAACCTGGGACCTACCACTTAGAACCACTGCATCTCTCTAGCAAACCTGTAGTCTTTATTTCTAGTCTCTACTTACCTTACCTTACCTTTCTAGTCTATACTAGAAATTATAATTAATTACCTGTAGTCTTTATTTCTAGTCTCTACTTACCTCTACTATCGGTTAAAGGGGTCAAATAACGAAACCATAAATAACCCAAAATAGCTGATTTTCACCCAAAATCCGTGACTGTAACGTAACTAAACACTTCAGTGTGAATAGTGGGACAGGATAACATATTTTACGGCCAGGTACACAGGAACAAACCGAATATATTCAGCGTGAAGATGACGTTCCTTTACAATTTACGATACGACTAAAAATTCTAGACGACAAAAAGTCTTTCCGAAGATATCAGTCTCGATGTGCAGTTAGTATAGGTAGATAGGTAAACAGTCCAAAAAATTATACGACTAGAGTAGGCGCTGCCGCTGTAGTATTAGCAGGCGTCAAATGGTGGTCTTAGTACATTTGACACAGGAAACCATTACAATATCCACTCCACCACCGTCATAGCCTAATATTTGTAGTAGCTTACGTAATTAACTTACGACAATGCTAATGTAAAAACTCGTATAAGTAGTTTCTCGTAAACTCTTACAATTAATGTAAGGTGAATAATTACAGTTTGACTGAGTACGGTCGGAAAAACATTTTCGGTCGGTTCCATTTTATCTGATAGTATAAAATATGGCCCCAGACACCGCGCTTGGACGTTACTTCGGACACCTGAACGAGCCATAAAGAATATCTTATGATAATACACTTCACGATATAGCGTTGCGATTTTCACCAAAACATTTTCAGGATTCCGTACCTCAGAGCTGCTAACGGAACTATCTATTACTAAGCCTCGGCTGTCCGTTCGTCTGTCTGTCAGCGAGTTGTATCTCATGAAATAGATAAAGCATAGATGAAGACTTGAAAATTAACATATAGTGTGTATTTCTATTGTCACTATAACAACAAATAAAAAATAAATAAGTAATAATAAAACCAAGATGGCGAACTTCAAAATGGTTAAGTACCTACCTACCTACTATGCAAATTAAAAAGTACATATTCCTGAAAGGGTGGCAATGCTGGCAACGCATCGGTGGTACCTCTGGTGCTGCAAATGTTCATGGGCGGCGGTAATCACTTAACATCATGTGACCCGCCTCCTCGTTATAAAAAAAAAAACTTATTAACGCGAACGATGGTACGGAATCCTTCACGTGCGACTCCGACTCGCATTTAACTGATTTCTATAATATTATTTTATTATTTCGCGTAAACACAGATTTATGACGCAAACATAAAACTTTATAGCCGGAATAATTTTACTGTTTTTTTATTTTATTTTAATATTTAGCCATTGTGTGTTTATGCTTTTTAAACATCTATGATAACATCCCGATTATATTACAAAAATCGCAGAGCGCAACGCTTCGTTTAACAGGGCTCTCTCCGTCACTTACTCCATACAATCGTAGTTCTAATTTCATTTGAATATTAAGCAACCAAAGTCCATGAAATTTTGCAGACATATTCTAGAAACTAATATCTGTGCCTGTGGTGTTTTTTTTAAATTTTTCTAAAAATATGTAGTTTTAAAAATAACAGGGGCTCAAAAATTTCTATGTGAATTTTTAAGACCGCGTAACTTTGAAACCGAATATTTTAACGGAAATCTGAAAAACCACAGGCGTAGATATTAGTTCCCGGAACATTTTTACAAATTCCATTGAGTACTTTTGGTTAGTATTCCAATGAGATCACTTAACACCTGGTGACCCGCCTGCTCGTTTGCTCGCTTAGTTGTATATAAAAAAAAAATCTAATTCCTGTTACTGGGGGCTTTTTTGCTGAATAACTCGTCATCTGAGGTACTATCACTGAGGTATCATCACTGAGAGCCATCAAACTTAATAATTGTCATTTATTTTTAGTCCATTAAAGGTTCACTACGAAATAATATTTTTATACGGCTCAGTGAAGCAGCAATGTAGAACCAACCAATTTTATTTCAAATGAGTTTGATGGTTTTTATTTAGTGAGGATTACTTAGCGAATCACCCTGCTGATTTTCAACCGTCTGATACGGAAACAACCATCGACAAACCCTACCATGATTTAAAAACGGCAAAGGCAAAAAGTATAAAGAAATTTAAATACAAAAAAGTTTCCCAACTTTGGGTCATTTCCTTGCAGTGCTTTTATCTTTCGCCTCAAGCTTTGAATTTCAAGACGGTCGCCGGAGTTTGTTTCGAGAGCTTTGTCTACAAAGAATACTAAGTTGTAAATAGGGAAGCTATTTTTCTAAGGAACTGCGGGGAGTTTTTCTGTGTAAAAACCGGCCAAGTGCGAGTCAGACTCGCGCACTGAGGGTTCCGTACTCGGATATTTTTTCCAACACTTTGCACGATAAATCAAAAACTATCATACATAAAAACAAATAAAAATCTGTTTTAGGATGTACAGGTAGAGCCCTTTCATATGATACTTGGTATTGTTATCTTATTTTAAGAATTGCAACATATTTTAATATTCTTTTTAATGATGTAACCACAAATTAACGGTTTTCAGATTTATTCCTGTACTTGTGCTATAAGACCTACCTACCAAATTTCATGATTCTAGGTCAACGGGAAGTACCCTATAGGTTTCTTGACAGACAGACAGACAGACAGAAAAGTGATCCTATAATGGTTCCGTTTTTCCTTTTGTGGTACGGAACCCTAAATATGGCAAGTTTCGATTTGATAGTTTATAGATTCCTTTGAAATCTATTTTAATTTTACTGAGCTTATGAGTGAAGTTTTTTATTGTGTTTTGAATAGATCTTCCATCTACTGACTATTATTAATCCATACTTCCTGAGTGTGTACATCAATCAGCAGTATGATCAACCTATCGCCGGTCCACTACTGAGTACAAGTCTCCTCTCAGAATGAGAAGGGCTTAGACCAAAGTCTGCCATGCGGATTGGCAGATTTCAAACACCTTTGAGAGAATTAAGGAGAATTCTCAGGTATGGAGGCTTCCCCAAGATTGAATCGCCGATCTACCGAATAAAAGGCACACGTCTAACTAACTAGGGGCTATGACCGCTTATCATCATAGTAGGTATATTTATACTACTAAACTTATACTACTATCCCAGTTTTGTGGTACTATAAATCGAAAGTATGTCTCCCTCTCTCTTTTACCTTTTCTCGATGGCGTAATTTGATTAGGAAATAGCTTACATCCAGGCTAAACTTCCTAAAGCATATTATGTTTGGCTCAGGGATGCAAACAAATTGAAATACACTTTCGATTTATTATTAGTACCTATTATTTTAATAATAAATTAATATTTTATTATTTAAATAAAAATAATATACTTTACCAAAATTCCATTTTCATTCAATTTTAATGATGATTAACAAATCCCGATTAACAAATCAGTTTACGTGTACGTCTCTCCTTTGGCCAATTTATCAATATTATCAAATTAATTATCACACGTTATCAATTCATTCTAACCGGGATTCACTCGTTACGTACGATTACAATGTCCCTACCTACATAGTTTACGTAGTGTGTTTATCAAAAATGTCGACGTCTGTGTTGTTTAATTTATTTATTCTAAGTGTTGTATTTAATTGTGTTGTTGCTAGTGAGGAATCAAAAGTCGTGATATTGGCTGATGGTGCTGTGAAAGGCAATAAGTACTGGGATGGGGAGTTCTATGAGTTTTACGGTGTGCCCTACGCTAAAGCTCCAACGGGTAGAGATAGGTTTCAGGTTAGTTTCTCATTCTCATAATAGATCTTTATGAATGAATATTTTATTATACGTGTACACCACAAAATTAATATAGTAAAACACATACAAAGCAAAACAAAAATATAGGCAGGTACAATTTGGCGGCCTTATCGCTACCTAGCGATCTCTTCCAGTCAACCAGAATGGTGCAAAGTACATAGCTATAGATATTAAAGGTAGGTGATGCAATTATATACATTAAAGTATACTATTAAAATAAATACATGCATAAATATATGTAAATAATTAAATAATGTAATACTATAAAGTATAAATAATAAAATAGATAACTAATATAAAATAATATAAACTAAACACAATGATTATGAATTTTTCAAAATATCAAATTGCATTTGTATACTATACAATATACACTATGCACGCCAAGCGTTGGTAATATATTCTATCCAAACATTTCCACCCCATTTCAATGTCAAGGGTTGACTTTTGAAGGTATCTCAGTGTTTGGGATTAGGTTAAATTAGAACACAGGATCAGCTTAGATCTGATTTGGGTCTAGATGATTCTTTTGGTAGAGCTCTATGCAAAATAACTGATAAATATTTTTTTCCAGGCCCCCTTACCTCCAGAACCATGGCAAGGAGTATTAGAAGCATCGAAAAAAAATACAATATGCCAACAATGTTATATCACAGGGGACAGCGATGACGGCGTACTAGTTGATGGTGTTGAGGACTGTCTCCTAATGAACTTGCTAGTCCCTCAAGTAGCATCAGAAACAAATCTAGTACCTGTCGTAGTATACATCCATAGTGGAGCATTCTCCGGAGGCAGTGGCAGTATGGCCAACTATCATTATGTAGCTAGACATGACGTAATAACCATAAGCTTCAATTATAGATTGGGAGCGTTAGGATTTGCATGTTTGGGCAATAAAGAAATACCAGGAAATGCTGCACTAAAAGATCAAGTTGCAGCTCTAAGATGGATCCGAAAGAATATTAAGAAATTTGGCGGTGATCCAACTAAGGTTACGCTTGCAGGATTCAGTGTTGGTGCTACAATGGCTGAGCTACTCTCTCTTTCTAAAGCAACAACAGGTTTATTTAATAGAATTATTTTAGACAGCGGCTCGGCTTTAGCTCCGTTCGCTATTAATAGAGATCCTATATCTACAGCAAAAAATGTAGCTATATCTCTCGGTTATAACGGAACAATGACGTTAGAAGGCTTAACTGAATTTTACCTAACCACAAATATAAGTGGTCTAGCAGAAAAGAGTGTAAATTACCATTTGAAGAATAGCACTTTCGGTTTCGCTCCATGCATTGAAAATGTTCTGGAAGATGTAGAACCTATACTTACCGAGTCTCCATTAGATACACTAAAGAACGGGAGAAATAATGATGTGGCAGTGTTAACTGGTTTTGCTGATATGGAAGGTTTGAGTCGATCTATTAAGTTTGGTACATGGCGAGAAGATATGAACGAAGACTTTTCAGAATTCCTACCCGCTGATCTTCTCTTTGATGATGATAGAGTAAGAGAAAAATTTATCAATGAAATTAAAAAACACTATTTCGATAATAAACCAGTTAATGCGGAAGCACTTCAAAGATATGTGGATTACTTTTCAGATTCTATGTTCAAATACAACATTCTCAAATCGGCCAAATTGCATGCAATTTCTAATAAAAGGCCTGTGTACCTTTACGAGTTTTCTTATACAGGCAAGCTCAATATTGAACATAATTATATGGACAGAATAAAAGGTGCTAGTCATAGAGATCAAACTGCATACATCTTGGATTTCTTTGGTCACACAAACAGTTATAAGGATTTGGATACCAGAGAGCGTATGACTACTATGTGGACTGACTTTGTGAAATACGAGTGAGTATTATATCATTCATAACTAAGTAACTATCATATTGCATTTATGAGACCTGGACATGAATTTCTTGTTTCAAAAGAGTAATTTCTAATCATAGCTAATTTTCTAAAGATTTCTCATAGCATGTTCTCATAGCATTGTTTTTTCTACAAATTATTGTAACAGAAAGCTGCTATACTTCTAAGATTATTTCTACTTGATTCATAGTGTTTTTTGATTTCATAGACAGTTTTTATTATAACTTGATATTGGACGTAATTAAGCGATTAGATATCTTATAAAATCTTTTATTTTATTGCAGGAATCCAACAGCTTTTGAGAGCTCTCTTATAAATATTAAGTGGCTACCGTTTACAAATAGCAAACGACACTATATGGAGATCAACAAGAAATTGCAAATGAAGAAAAATCTTTTCGAAGATGGATACGATTTCTGGGATAAAATTTACGAAAAATATTACTGGACACCGACAGCTCCCAAATTTGAAGAGAGCAAAGACACTAATAAAGAAAAAGATACTCCAAAAGAAAAGCACTCTCTAAAAGTAATGGAGACTCCAAAAGAAAATAACCCTCCAAAAGAAAAGGACTCTTTGAAAAAAAAGAGTACTCCAGAACAAGACAACGACGCTACGAAAGTGAAGGACATCCCAAAAGAAACTGACACTACGAAAGAAAAGAACACTTTGAAACACAAGGACACAACCGATGTAAAAGACAACAAGAAGGAAATTAACACTTCAGATGAAAACAACAGTTTGAAGAAGGAAAGTAATAATCCGAAATAAATGAACCAATAACTTTAAAATAAATATTTATTTATTTATTTTACCTGTTATGGCAATGTATAACTAAACAATCAGAAAATAATTGCCGAATCCATATTTTATTGATCTACTTCTACTTTCTGAATTTCCACTTCACTTTTTTGCCATCATTACAATTTTCCATCAGGGTTATCGCAGTCAAGCGCAAGAACCGTCAACAAAAAAAACATTATTATCTACTCCTGAAGATTGCCAAATCCTTCCGGATCCTGGCTTTGACACTTATAAATTGACACGGCCGTTAAACATGTCACCTGTACAGACAGATAAAAAATAATGTAAACCAACAATGCATTCAATATTAGCCCTTATCCAAAACACCACTTAAAATAGAGCCCTCAATGACCTCTGCAACGATAGATAAAAGGTTGAATTTAGCATGCACTTTTATATATTAAAGGTGGTTAGTAAATTTTGAAGATGTTAAAGTTAGTTTGTTTGTGTGTTCCCATAAAGCAACGCAGTCCTTCAATCGAGAGAGACGAGACATAAATACATAATGTCACTTTTAAAGTACCAGACCACTGGGTCTAAAAATGTACTATTCGATAAAAAGAAGCATGCGTGTATTTAATTGTTAATCATAGATTGTTGTTATATTTTCCGTGACTTGTGTCATACCGAAAGGCCAGATTATGATTAAGATAGTACGGTCTAACCACTATAATTGATGGAATAGAATAGAATAGAATAGAATAGATTTTTATTCAAGTAAACTTTTACAAGTGCTTTTGAATCGTCAAATAATTTACCACTGGTTCGGAATGTCGTTCCTACCGAGAAGAACCAGCAAGAAACTCGGCGGTTGCTCGGATGGAACGGATTAGCAGTAAATGTTCTTGACAGTAATTGCCTCAAACTCAATACGTTTAAAACATCAAACGAGTCGCAGGGAGCCGCTGCGTACTGGCGACGCAAGACAGCGGCTTGTGGAAGTTCCTACAAAAGAACTGGGTTCAACGCTATTAGAGAAAAATGACATTGAGTTACTGTACTACCTTGCATTGTAAGTCAATGATCGGACTATAGCAATATCTTCTCCTACACGTGATACTCGATGCAATGTTCCCCTTGGATGCAAGGGGAAACATTTCGCAATGATTTTCCTGGCCCCCTTTGAAGTTTCCCAGTTATTTATGGTTTAGAATTTCGTTATTACGAACTTCGTTGGAGTTCCGCGTGCAATATAAACTTTGACCCCCATTAGACACATCGGGGCTCTTTAATGATGTTTGGTTTTGAATTACTTATGTAGACAAGATGGGAAAGGGTTTTGCTTAAAGCTGAGATCTATAGACCGCACTTTGACTTTGCTCAGGCTTAATGCACTGTTAAAACGAGACAGCGTTATACGGCTGTCATAAATCTGTCTCGTTTTAACTGAAACTTACGTCTAAGAAAACAAAGCGCTCTCTATAGATTTCAACCTAAGTCTTGTTGAGATGATGTAGGGACTTAAATTAGGGCCCTAATAACGACCGGTGCAACCAAGGCAGTACCCAAGGGATTCGAAACATTAATTGGATTCAAAAAAGTTTTAATTTGATGTTTAATTATTTCAAATCCATTTTAACCTACCAAGCCACATTGCATTGATTTCGAGAAAACGATAATTAGGTATTTGATTTTAGACACACACGTCATTTACACCGAAAAATTTGAGGTACGTGCCGGAATCGAACCCTGAACCTCCTGAAACTAGCACCGCCTTACCAAACCGCTAAATATCATTCATCATCATCATCATCATCAGCCTGTGGATGTCAACTGCTGGACATAGGCCTTCCCTCGGTCTCCACTCAAGGACTTTCCGGCTCCAACGGCCATCGCCATCGATAAATATCGAGCCTCAATAGCCCAACGGTTGAGGAGCGCACTGAATTCCGAAAGGTCGGCGGTTCAAATCCCACCCGTTGCACTATTGTCGTCGTACCTACTCCTAACACAGCTTTGCGCTTAGTTGGAGGGGAAAGGGGAATATTAGTCATGATTAGAGCATGGCTAATAATCTTTAAAAAAAAAAAGAAAAAAATATCATTGTATGGGCTCAATTAATAAAGGTAGTAGGTAGACCCGATTGGTATTACAATATCACATAGCACAAGCAAAATTCCGTCATAAAGGTGTATGCACACCGCAATTGTTCAAATACTTGTATGGATCAAAGTTGATCGTCGCCACTTAATTAGGTACGGAGGGATGCTATGTGTGGCACGCGACGTGTCTACGAGACATTGCTCGCCTGAAATTGACGTGCATACGATTGTATACAGCATGTTCCAAAGTTGTCCATGAGTGTCATGATAGTTATTAGTGGTTATTTTAGTATTAATTGTAGTTTAATACAGGAAATGACTGAAATTATACCTACATAAGTTACAGCCTTTGGTGAAAAGCTATTTTTGAGATAGACCCCTAGACAACATGTCTAAAAACAGCGTGTTTAATAACCCCCAGATTTTAAATTTTTGTAGTAATTGAAAAAAAAATACTTTTATGCTATGCTTGGAAAAGTTTTTCACTGATACTCCACAAGACTAGAAAAAGTTGTACACTATTTGCTACTATGAACGCTTGCATCAGATACAGTTTTTTAATATTTTTTTATGTAATTTTTAGCTTTGTGTCATCGATTTACATATTATTTGTGAGTTTGAAGTAATTATTTTGTCTGAAAGCTCTGATATCTATACTAATAAATAAAATTGGAGTGTCTGTCTGTAATTTCGAAATAACTACCACATATTAAGGTCATATGGTTATTTGAACGATACCATAACTGAATCACACGTTTTTAAAATTTTTGTCTGTCTGTCTGTCTGTCTGTCTGTCTGTTTGAAAAGGCTAATCTTCGGAACGGCTGAACCGATTTTAACGGGATTTTCACATACAAGTAGAGGATTGACCAGGGTGTAACATAGGCTACTTTTTAACCGACTTTTAAGAAGGGGGTTGTGTTTTTCTACCTATGTACACCGAAATCTCCGAGATTTCTGAACCGATTTGCGTCATTTCTTTTTTAATCGATAGAGGATCTTTGCGACATTGTTTCATAAAAAATTTGGATTCCAACTCCTCAATCCTGATGCTGCAGGGGATCTGACCAATCCACGCGGGCGAAGCTGCGGGCATCAGCTAGTACGAAATGAAATGCCAATTCAGCCACTTAGAATCGGAGGCCTCGCTTTGCTTCGTAGATTTCCTTCTTGTAGGCCTACTTTTAATTTTAATTATGTTAAGACTGTCAAAGGTTCAGAGAGCTGCTGGGAAGTGTTTTATGAGATTATAGGCTATATACGGAGATCAAAAAATATTTTCAAATGAACAATTTATTTTCAGAGCAGCCTGTATAAGCTATTCCGACAGCACATTCCGACGCCGTAGTCAAACCGAGCCGACAGCCCGCTACGACAACTAAACGTCACTTGACTTAATACCTACGTAGCCTCCACGTTTTCCGAGGGCTTTCCAGTTTCAGCTACATAGTTGGATTTAATGGATTTAATTTGAAATAACATTTCACTTATTTACAGTATTGTAGATATGTCTCTATTGTACCGAAAATAAGATTTTCCGGGATAAAAAGTAGCCTATGTCCTTCTCCGGGAGGTAAACTAGCTCTTTACCAAACGTCAAAGTCGGTTAATCGTGAAAAGTTAGCAGAAATTAGCAGCTTAGTTAGCAAATTAAGGTTTTGGTTCCCTGTATATCATGGACCTCCGCAAAATAACGCCTGCTTCTATACAACATTCTACAAAAGATATTTAATCGGCAATTTAAAACATAAACCAACTTAATCCTTACGTAGGTACTCTCAGGAATTTCATGGAAAACTTGTTAATCCGTTTACAAAACGTTTCTGCTCAAAGTTTTGTAATAACAACACTCCCTTAAAACCCGACAGGGCATAAATTTAGCTAAAAGAATTCCCGATTCCCATTCATTTTTCACCCCCCGGAGTCTTTGGCCGGATGACTGTGCAATTACCGAAAACGCCTGCATCCCGGTGATCGGAAAATTCACATTGCGTTAACATAAATCACTTTTTGGTTTATTAAAACTTCCCTTATTCGTTATAGCACCTTGGAGAAATGTTTTAGGGATCCTTCATATTATTTTGTTTATAAAATTTACAATTTACTTTTAATTTTGGCATAGAAATAAAGTTAAAGTAATAAGTTAAAAAAGTTGTAGGAGTTTAAAAAAGCATCAGCACTAAGTAGCTAATATCGACAACGTTTTCTGGTGCCTACCTATTAAAGGTGTCCACGCACTCGAACTGAACTGCAGCTGAACTGCGCGTCCCGTCAGCGCCCCGCGCGAAATTCTCTCCAGCCGCGACGCGCGTACGTCACTAGAATAATAGAGAATAGAATATCGTGCGGGGCGCTGACGCGACGCGCAGTTCAGCTGCAGTTCAGTTCGAGTGCGTGGGCACCTTAAGGGTTCTGCCACACATGACACTGTTTGTTCTGGCGCTTCTTCTGCTTGGGGTATGTTGGCTTTAAAATGCTCCAATTCTTAGTTAGGTATAACCATGGTATAACATGTAATGAGTGGCACAATTTAAGAAATAAACGTTTTTGTTTCTTTCTTTCCTTTTTTTTGACTAACTATAAGAAAAGTAAAAAAGAAAATTATTATAGTTTGAACCTATAAAATAGGTTCAAATGCTTACCCATTACCTACCATTAAACATAATAATAGGCCTATCTACTCTTGTGGTTACTTGTAACAAAAGCTGAAGAGGGTATCGGAATTCGGAATCCAATTTCAAAGCAGATTACGT
Source organism: Maniola jurtina (assembly GCF_905333055.1). Classification (NCBI taxonomy): domain Eukaryota; kingdom Metazoa; phylum Arthropoda; class Insecta; order Lepidoptera; family Nymphalidae; genus Maniola; species Maniola jurtina. Next base: position 11,006,415 of record NC_060047.1, read on the forward strand.
AGACAAATAGATATATAATTATTAATTATGTATACCTATATCAGAAAGTGGAATATTGTCTAATCGTATTTCAAAGCATACAATATGATTACCTTTCTACTCGATAATTTATATGTGTACTAAATGATGCTCACAATTTCAACCGTGTGGATATACCTACTAGTTGATGCCCGCCACTCCGTCTGCGTGGATTTAGGATTATTTAAAAATCCCGTGGGAACTCTTTGCTTTTCCGGGATAAAAAATGACCGTCCCCGGGATGTGAGCTAACTCTGTACCTTTCACTAAAATCGGACAGACAGACAGACAGACATACTTTTGCATTTATAATAATATTAGTATGGATGGATATTGTTTAAAAATCTCGTGGGAACAGTCTCCAAAGTCCAAATCGGACAAACATCCTAACTTTTATAGGTGCATAATTTATTAGTATGATTAATAAGATAAGAGTGAGTGAGAGTAGGATTCCGTTTAACGTTTTCAGTCACGGAACCCTAAAAGTCTGTGCTAAACGTAAAGAATAATGCAACAACTCCTTTTTAACCCCCAACCCAAAAAAGAGGGGTGTTATAAGTTTGACGTGTGTATCTGTGTATCTGTCTGTGGCATCGTAGCTTCTAAACTAATGAACCGATATTAATTTAGTTTGTTTTTGTTTGAAAGGTGGCTTGATCGAGAGTGTTCTTAGCTATAATTCAAGAAAATCGGTTCAGCCGTTTGAAAGTTATCAGCTCTTTTCTAGTTACTGTAACCTTCACTTGTCGGGGGTGTTATAAATTTTTAATTTACACTTGTTCAGAATAAGATGAAATCTCGTAATTTTTTTGTAGGTACCTACCCTCTGCACCCTTCGTGTAAATTTTGACACTCAACATTGCAGCGAGGGGAAACCTGAGATAAATCCTCTTAATAAAATCGCTGGCTAGGTTTAATTAAGTTTTGTCTAACCCCTTATTTTATCTATTAATGGGTATCTAGAATGCATCTGAGGGAGAAATAGGTAAGCAAAAATTTCTTAGTAACTAAGATTTTTAATAAAAATATTTAAAAAAAACCGGCCAAGTGCGAGTCCAACCTCCGCACTGAGGGTTCCGTACTCGGGTATTATTTCCAACATTTTGCACGATAAATCAAAAACTATTATGCATAAAAATAAATAAAAATCTGTTTTAGAATGAACAAGTAAAGCCCTTTCATAATATGATACCCCACTTGGTATAGTTATCTTAATTTGAAAATTGAAACACATATTTTTTTTAAATGATATGACCACAAATGCACGGTTTTCAGATTTATTCCTGTACTTGTGCTATAAGACCTACCTACCTGCCCAATTTCATGATTCTAGGTCAACGGGAAGTACCCTATAGGTTTCTTGACAGACACGACGGACAGACAGACAGACAGACAACAAAGTGATCCTATAAGGGTTCCGTTTTTCCTTTTGAGCTACGGAACCCTAAAAATTAATAATTAAGTATTTCTTATTTTAAAAGAAACTTCTGTATTTATTTTGATTTACTACGTTCCTGTGTAGGCTTACCTACAATTTTTTATTTATATTTTATTATGTATAAATATTGTTATGCCATCTAAGTAATAATAAATTATAGAAAAAAATAACTCACAATTTTTTATTTCCGAGTTTATGTCTAATAAATAATTTTAATTTTGATTCTTTTTTGTACTTATTTTTGAAGGTTTTTTTCTTAAATACAGTCTCTGGGATTTTGTTATCATAATTATTCATAAATCATTTTTTTCTTAATCAGGAATGTAATATATTCATCAATCAACAAGAATTCAATTACGTGACCAACATGTAAATTAGTACATTACATTATTTAATTCATGTAAATCGAGTTCACGTGAACAAGCGGTTTTTTCGCACTTATTCAACAATCGGGTGCGTAGAAATTAAATATCGCTTGCCATTCACAAAGGGAATGATTGAGGGGTACACTCGAAAAACCCCTCAATTTCGGGAAATGTCGCACACAATGGATCTATGTGTGAGCTTTTTAATAGAAAATTGATGTCATTTGCGTCTGAATTATAATTGAAAATTAACTGCGTGTTTTGGAGGGTTATGGGTTTTGGTTTTTTAAAATAAATAAAGATAGATAGATAAATCAAAAACTTTTATGAATAAAAATCAGTTTAGAATGTACAGGTAAAGCCCTTTCAGATACCCCACTTGATATATTTATCTTAAGTACTTTGAAAATTTAATAACATTTCAATTTTTTTTTAATGATGTAACCACATATTCACGGTTTTCAGATATATTCTTGTGCTATAAGACCTACCTACCTGCCAAATTTCATGATTTTAGGTTTTCTTGACAGATACGACGGATGGACGGACAGAGAGACAGACAGACAGACAACAAAATGATCCTATAAGGGTTCCGTTTTTCCGTTTGAGGCGGCATAAGACATGAACGAACACGTACTACTAACTTAACGAACTACAAGGAAATATTAATTAATTTCAAAAACATCAAGACAGCAATTTCTCGCGGGAAATCATCCCGTTTTCCACCGTATATATGCGACTTTTAATTAAATAATAACGTAATAATGGTGGAACGATTTCGTTTTATATAAATTAAAACTTAATTTTAACCGTCGCATGCGTTTAACGTTTAATGTACAATTACCAAAAGATGTTGATATTGCAGGACAAGTCCGGTACTCCTGAACTTTTCATTGAGTAATGAGTGTTTTGAGAAGTGGTTTTGAGTTTTTTAGAAAACCTTGAAAATGCTTGATTCTATACCTCGCTGATATATAATTTACTTTACAATTTTGTTTCTACGTTATTGTGTGTACTTCAACACCTTCCCCGTCGCTCTACTCAGCTTTGTAGGTTCAGTTCATTTGGGACCTCCTTCGTGAGCTTTTGCTTCGAAATAACAAAAAAATTCAATTTATTACAAAAATATTCTAGGCTTAGGATAGACAAGACCTCTTTGGAGTTGGAATGCGAGTTGCAACATAAATAAATTATCTACTTATGTTAATTTTATCATTCCATTGCAAATCATGTTTAATCAAAATCCTAGCTCTATTTAGAAATTACTGTATTTTAGACTAGACGTTGGCGTGGATTTTGGGTTTTTAACCAAACCTCGCAGAAATTCTTTAATTATTTTTCTCACTTTTGGATTTATAATTTATCAGTAAAGGTCATGATGAAATCAAAGTCCCTATTTTCTCCATATTCCGGCTCTTGATCAAAATCATATAGGATGGTTATCCTAGTATAATGTTATAAAATTAATTTCACCGTCTGAAACAGTAACGCTCAAGTTAATTAAGTTTTACAAGACATCATTTGATGTCAAATTAATTTCGTCAAGTGTAATTTCGTATACCTATTTATTATTTTGAGCGGAGTGCGGTGTTGCGGTCGAAGCGATCTACTTCCTAAAAGAATAAGCCATGTGTAAAGCATCGTTAAATAAAATTAATGGCTGATTCACACCAATTGCGTATGCAGCACGTACACGTGACATGTGCGTAGTGACACGTGTGAACCCCATAGACGTAACTGCACGCACTACGTCTACGTGAACGTTCACGCCACGCAAGCGGTGTGCCATGTTTCATACAGTTCCATACATTACAACGCAATGGTGCGCGCTACGACTACGCTTACGCAGCCTGTGTGAACGAGCTCTTAAAGTCCCCCTACCATCCCTTCTAATATTGTAAATTTCGAAAGTGAAACATGTCTGTTGTCATTGTCCTTCGATCTTCCTTGATAGGAAAATGGGATCGACGTAATTTTCACATAATAGATAGGTATACTTAGTGTAAGAAGCTGTGATAGCTTACTGGTGACGCACGCACCTATAACATGTCGAAGTTATGTGCGTTTTAAGTCATTAATGTCACTTGCTTTAACGGTGATCGAAAAGATTGTGAGGAAAAATGCACGCCTGAAAGTTCTCCATAATTTTCTCAAAGATGTGTGAATCCGCATATTTAACCCCCGGGCCCCGACCCAAAAAGAGGGGTGTTATAAGTTTGACGTGTGTATCTGTCTGTGGCATCGTAGCTCCTAAACTAATGAACGATTTCAATTTAGTTTTTTTTGTTTGAAAGGTGGCTTGATCGAGAGTGTTCTTATAGCTATAATCCAAGAAAATCGGTTCAAACATTTGAAAGTTATCAGCTCTTTTCTAATTACTGTAACCTTCACTTTTCGGGGGTGTTATAAATTTTTAATTTACACTTACATGTCCAGCGTGCTTTCTCCTTTCTTTCTCATTCGATTACCGTTCTCAGTAGTGTGCCGGATAAGGTTTGTTAATGTTAATGATGACGCTTATCAAAGGCTTTGCGAATATACAAAGTGGCACATATTATAACATACTTCAAAACAAGTGCTTCAATTAAAACGTGTTTGTAGTTAAAAGGCAGTATTCTGGCGCTTAGTTACCCTGCACTTTGCGGCGGCTGTGGCGGATAGTTGGGAGCTTATAGAGTGATTCAATTATGAGATAAACTACAAAGCTTTTGGTAGGTAAGTATCTATTTTTAACCCCCGACCCAAAAAGAGGCGTGTTATAAGTTTGACGTGTCATCATCATAGCTCCTAAACTAATGAACCGATTTTAATTTAGTTTTTTCTTGTTTTAAAGGTGGCTTGATCGAAAGTGTTTTTAGCTATAATCCAAGAAAATCGGTTCAGCCGTTTGAAAGTTATCAGCTCTTTTCTAGTTTTCTTAAGAGGTTTTTGTGTCGGGGGTTCCTTTTTTAAATTTTGAGTTACCTAATTCTTGATTTTTTTTAAACAAATAGAGCCAACGAGCAGGCAGGTCACCTGTTGTTAAGTGATTACCGCCGCCCATGAAAATTTGCAGCACTAGAGGAACCGCCAATGCGTTGCCGGTCTTTCAGGAGTTTGTTGATCTAGTGGGAACACCACCGATGGGTTCCACAGTTTGCATGTGCGTGGAAAAAAGATCTGGCTCAACGCGCAGTCGAAGTGCACCTACGTGGTGAGGATGAAATGCTATCGGTGGCGTGCGGTGCGGTTGTAGAAAAAGGAGTCTGAATTGAGGTCAAACAAAATCTCAGAGTATTCCCCATTATAAAGGCGATAGAACGCGCACAGAGAGCTTACGTCTCTGCGGTGCTCCAGGCTTTCCAAAGAGCTGGTTAGTTTGGGATCGTCCACAAGTCGAACAGCCCGCTTTTAGATCTTTATTTAATTTAATTCCCAATACCGGCAGCCAACCCTCCTATATAGGGGCAAGAAGTTATTAGTCCCTGCCGATACCACTCGTCTAGACTGTGGAGACATCTGGCGGTAAACTTTGACACTTTCGGAACATTTTGGAATGGCTTAGTTGAAATATTACCTAGTTGAATAGTTTAAGTAAGTATAGTAACGATTTAAGTAAGTAGTATCACCTGTGGTATCACTCAGAGTAAAATTTTGATTTGTAACTCTAGGTAGGCAAATATCTTAGGTTTACAAAATAGTTTTAAGTCATTAAATAAATAAATGCAAGTTTATTAACTAATAAGTAGGTACAGACTCCTCGTATTTTTTTAGTTATATACCTGATCCATAAATAAGTCAATTTATACAGTCATGGTATACAGTTCCACTATATTATCTTGTCCCCTGAAGTCATGTTGGCACCATTGAAATTCACCCAATAATAAACCCTTACTTCTAAGGAATAAAGCAAACACACCAATTGTGCCAAGATGAGGGCAGGGGACAACTAAGTACCTAGGTACTTACAGTAAACAGTCGGCAGTCATGGAACTAGAAATTAGTTAGTTAGGAATTAGCTGTTATATTCCGTAACTTATTTATTATACTGTAAGTAACTGAGAATTAAAGAAAACCTAGGTGATAAAATAATAAAAAATCCAGTAGGTAATCAGTATTATCTAACATTACAAAAACCGTTTAGGTACTTTAATCACAATCAAATCCTTGCATCCATAGACGGTCTTGTACCGTTGTGCCTTATTGGAATCAGTAATTGTTTCCCGTTAGGAGAGCATATTTTGAAAAAGAAGAAAAAAGGAAATTCAGATGATTTGGAGAAACGAAAAATATTCGTGTATCTACATCAAATCAAATAAACATAAAACAAAATACGTGAAAATGCAGCCGGCAAGGGTGTTGAAACACTGCGAAGAAAAAGACAGCATCGTTAGATTTGCAAAGCCTTCCAAAGTAGATTCAAAAACCGATTCTGACATAGAGTTGTCTTATTCTTAGAGCAGCAATGTCTCGCAATGAAACCTGACTGTTTGAACAAGTTCACTAATAAACCCTAGTGTTCAAAACCAGGGCCTGCTCCTGTCAGTCAATATATTATTTATCTTTATCTTTATTAATACCTATTATAATAAATATGCTAATAGAATCGATAACAATCACACTAATATTATAAAGGCGAAAAATTGTGTGTATGTATGTTTGTTATTCTTTCACGCAAAAACTACTGGACGTATTTGGCTGAAATTTAGAATTGAGGTAGATTATACCATGGATTAACACACTTTTTATCCCGAAAAAGCAAAGAATTCCTACGGGAATTTTAAAAACCTATAACCACGCAAACGAATCGCGGGCATCGGCTAGTATTATAATAAAGATTATTATGAGGGCTCTCTCCGTCACTCGTTTCATACCATTTCATACAATCGTAGTTCCAATTTCATTTGAATACTAAGCAACCAAAGTCCATGAAATTTTGCAGACATATTCTAGAAACTAATATCTATGTCTGTGGTTTTCCAGATTTCAGTTAAAATATTCGGTTTCAAAGTTACGCGGTCTTAAAATTTTCATACAAATCTTTGAGCCCCTGTAATTTTAAAACTTACCATTTCATACAATCGTAGTTCCAATTTCATTTGAATACTAAGCAACCAAAGTCCATGAAATTTTGCAGACATATTCTAGAAACTAATATCTATGTCTGTGGTTTTCCAGATTTCAGTTAAAATATTCGGTTTCAAAGTTACGCGGTCTTAAAATTTTCATACAAATCTTTGAGCCCCTGTAATTTTAAAACTACATATTTTTAGAAAAATCTGAAACACCACAGACACAGATATTAGTTTTTAGAATATGTCTGCAAAATTTCATGGACGTTGGTTGCTTAATATTCAAATGAAATTGGAACTACGATTGTATGAAATGGTATAAAACGAGTGACGGAGAGAGCCCTGTTAAGACACAGCTCTTACTAGAGTTCAAAGACCCAAATTAATATTGATCCGAAAAAGTTTCAGTTCTATTCTTAAATATTTATTAGTTCTAAGCTAACCTACGTTTGAGATTTGTTACTCCGTGGTCTAACCCAATGGTTCGGGGTAGAATTTCATCAATAACCTTACATATTCATGAACTTGGTGCCATCAGGGCCCTCAATTAAACGGACATCTGCAGACGTCTAGTTCAGTGTAGTTCTGGAACTTTGACTATAATCTTTGGTCGTTTAGTCTGGCCGGGGGATGGAGGTGTCTATCTTGTTAACTCTATGGATATTTAAGGATATTCTATTAGATATGCGAAATATCATAATTATTATAAAACTCGATGCTAAACTGTAGCTGTTAGTCGATAGATGATCTATTAATATACGTATTCAAGAGCGATGAAGTGCTCTGTGGTCTTAATATAACTGGGAGGTCCCGGGTTCGATTTCCCGAAAGGACAATTCAAGAATTTATAATCTACTAGTCCGTTCGTCCGCGTGGATTTAGGTTTTTAAAGATCCCGTGGGAACTGTTTGATTTTCCGGGATAAAATGCCTATGTCAATTACAGGGACGCAAGCTATCTCGGTACCTTTCATACAAATCGGTTAAGCGGATGGGTTTTTAGGAATCCCGTGGGAACTCTTTGATTTTCCGGGATAAAAAGTCTATGTCCGTCCCCGGGATATAAGCTAACCTTGTACCAAATTTCGTCAGAATCGGTTTAACTGTTGGGCCGTGAAAAGGTAGCAGACAGACAGACAGACAGACACACTTTCGCATTTATAATATTATTATAAGTATGGATAGGCTTTATCACTCCTTATGTTAAATATCATAATTATTATAAAACTCGATACTAAACTGAAGCTGTTAGTCGATAGGTCCATAATATTCACTTAAGAGCGATGAAGTGAACTGTGGTCTTAATATAACTGGAAAGGTCCCGGGTTCGATTTCCGAAAGGTCAATTCGAAAATTTATAATCTACTAGAAGATGCCCGCGGCTTCGCCCGCTTGGATATCGGTTTTTTAAATCCCGTAGGAAACGTAGGAACTCTTTGATTTTCCGGGATAAAAAGTAGCCTATGTCCTTCCCCGGGATGTATCCCAAGTCCGTACCACATTAAAACCGATTCAGCGGTTGGGCCGTGAAAACGTAGCAGACAGACAGATAGACAGACAGACACACTTTCGCATTTATAATATTAGTATGGATAAATTGTCTCTGTTCTGGTTGCAGGTGTCATGTCAGTCGAGGATGGATATACCACCATTGAATAGGAAACTATGGATGCCAGAATACGCCAATTGGCATCAAACAATAATTTATAGCGCCTTGATTTCAGATAGATAGATTAATATATTAATATGTCATTGTGTTTTATTATTACTAAATAATTATTATAATTATATAATAATTATTATTATTATTTTCTACCGTTAGTAGGTACCAAGACAAACGAAAAAGTTACAAACTAAATAGGTATTCAACCATCGCAAACATTCAACAACAGCTGTCTTAGTTCTTTCAATCTCGACTTACTATCTCAAGACTCCTTTATTCAAAGAGTCGGAAACTAACCACCAGATGTCACCACCGTCTAGACGATTGCTGATAGCGGGAGTGAAATTAATTTCCTTTATATAATAATACAGTATGCGTTTTAATCGATGTGAAGACCATTGGCAATATACTGCGTATCGTTTGTAGTGTAAGTACTTAATCACACCACCACTTATCGATATTATGGTGTGTACATCTATTAAAAGAAAGCCAAGTTCTGTTAACTATGTATAATTAATAAATGTGTAGAATCATGTAAGTACTTAATTGTTTTTCAAGCAACTTCAAAAGAGGGGAGGTTCTTCAAATTACAATATCTTCGTTCACGATTATCTCAAAAACTTTGAGAAGTAGATATGTACTATGTACTTAATTTAAGTAACGTAGTCTAGCAACATATTTTCATAGCAAGTTTAATTATATTACCTTAATTATCGTTTCTACCGTATGAAAAATTTTGATGTAGTTCTAGGGCTAACCTAAATCTATTTTTACACAGCAACGTACTGGAATATCAACCACTCGCTTGCTTTTTAGGCTGGCACAGCTTTTCGCCTAAGTTAGGCTGGGTGATCTTACCTAGGTAAGCAAAGCGAAATGCCTACTTCGAATAAGGTACAGTGAGCTATTTTTTTTAGTGTGTGTTAAAAAGGAATCGCTTAGGTTAGGCTTAAAATATGTACACAATATACATGTATGTATGTATGTATGTATGTACCTACTTTATCTCACCACAAAACACAAAGGACAGGTTACAAAAAGAAAATTAAAATATAGGTACAAAAAGGCGGTCTTATCGCTAAATAGCGACCTCTATAAAATATTTAATTCATTATTCATTTAAAAAGAGCATTTATTTAATACATTAGTAGTTTTGTTTGCAATTCAATTGCAGCTGTGAGAGAAATAAAATCGCAATTTTCCAACGATTCGCGTCGCCAGGTGGCCCTTAATTGGTTTATAACGAGGTTTTCGAGCTAAGTGTCGGTGCAAATGCGTCTGGAGGAACTTAGCTATGCAGTATTTAAGCGTTTCTTTAACAATTGTCGTATTATGGCCACGGAAATTAAGGAGACGATCCCTAACTAGCTACGAGAGTAAGGAATATTTACCAGGTCTTTACCACAACGGTATACAAAAGAAATATTACTTTGTGGGCTTAATCTTTTAAATAGAATAAACTCTGATAGGTTTTCGGCCGTATTCCTAGTCTTCTGCAAAGGGAACTTATGTGCCGTTCTAAGTCCAAACTCCAAAGATATCAGTTAGGCGTTGATGAATCAGTTAGCAAGTGAGTCAGGCCTGTTTTAAGGGTTCCGTAGCCAAATGGCAACAAACGGAACCGTTATGGATTCGTCATGTCTGTCTGTCTGTCCGTCCGTCCGTCCGTATGTCACAGCCACTTTTTCTTAATTAAAAAAATACACTATTATTAAAACATCGATCAAAGTTACAACGAACTACAAGAACTTTTATACGATGTTACTTGCTGCTACGGAACCCTTCATGGGCGAGTCCGACTCGCACTTGGCCGCTTTTTATTGCACGAGATGTACCTGACAGCAATGACTAGATTTTATTACCTTTGCAAGCCTGTAAAGTCATATTCATAAACGAAGGTAATGGCCACGCCATCATGTAGTTCGCTTAGTCGTTTTGCTATTTGGATCAACACAAGTCCAAAGGTTTCACCAAAATAATTTAGCCCACGTTTATAGGCATCAACTATATTGCTTGAACTTTTATATTCATTGACAAACAAAAGGTCTTAGGGAGCGTTTCCATTTTATCTCACGACAGTATCTTACCCCTTTGAGAAAGCAATTCCTATTCGGAGTTTATCGGATACCTAAACCCTCGTAAAAGTAACTGTAAATACGTATTCAATGTTAAAGCCTAAAGGACCCGAGTGATTGTTGATGCCATTAAGGTTTTACTGTTGAACGTTTACTTTTAATGTCGAGACCTTTAGATACTTTTAAAATGCTTTTTAATCATCACCTGATGAACCTAATGTCACGGTAATATTATCTGTACTAATGTTGTATCTACCTGCTTATTACAAACATTGATGGGATCTTAATCGTGATCCTTTTGTTTGGCTAATATTTGACCTATTCAATGGGCTGGCATGTACAGCCAATTCCACTTTAAGCTGATATACCTATATTAATAGAAACAATTTTACTGACGTCAATTTCACAGTGAGTACCTATTATTAAAGTTTTTATTATTAAGTAGTTAAATATCACTTGCTTTAACAGTAAAGGAAAACATAGTGAGGAAACTTGCATGCCTGAGAGTTCTTCATAATGTTTTGAAAGGTGTGTGAAGTCTGTCAATCCGCAATTAGTTAGCGTAGTGAATTACTATGGCGAAACCCTCGTCATTTTGAGAGGAGACTTGTGCGCTGTACCTGACTTAACGAGTGAAAATGTAATATATCGATGGATTGAAGTTTTTAAATACTATAGGATTTTGTTGTTCATGCTAAGTTCATCCTGCACTGATGTTGGTAGCACATCCTTGGTCGCGCTTGTAAATACGCATTCCTGTGCCATTAAGTACCTACACACACGCCATAACAATATCACACCATAATAATTAATGTAGTATCTACAGTCTACAGCTACTACACCAGCCCCCCCCGATTGTGTAAAAAAAAACGTATTCATGGTTATCGTTATCGTCAAGAAATTCTGCCCTTTGATTGGTTCATTCGATGTTTAGGTACCTTTTTTCTTACACAATCGGGGGGCTGGATGGCAACCAGTCTATTACACTCAACCGAAGACGTTCGCAACTGACATCAGAGTCAAAGAAGTACAGGCAAACTAAAATAATATCCCTACCTATTACAGGGAAAAGTTCAAATACCTTTTTTACTGACCAAGATTTTGTTGGGTATTAACAGTATTACTTTAGCTACCCTTTGCAGATTTATTTCAGTTTTAACCCTATCGCCGAAAATCTAGGAAACCTTTTTACGATTCTAAACTTGTGGTTAAGCCGAGCATAATCCAGCACGTACCTAATCAGGCTGAGCAAAAAGGGCATTATTTTATCAAGGTCTGTAGTGACAGCTTTGACCCTTTTAGATTTGAAAGGGTTAGCGTAAAAACTTTATTAGTATTCCGAGTGACTCAGGTGTATGTGTGGTGCAATTTATAAACGACTTTCATTGCCTTAAAAATCCATATCTTGGATACCCTCTGAGAGAAAGGACATAATCAGCGTGAATACACTTTTCGTCCAAGTTTTTTTTACTGTCGTTTATCGTCACCTTCTCATCTGAAAGACGTCCACTGTTAGACGAAGGTCTTCTGCGACAGAGACATGTCCTTGTGTCTAGCTGCTCCCAGCAAATCACACGTGAGATTATTCATCCATTGAGTTTCTTGGGGTCAGTACGCAAGCCACCATTGAAGCATTTTTGCCGACTTTTTTTGATGTGAGCGTGATAAAATTAAAATTAAGTAAAGAATTCAAAATATACATCGGTATTATTATTCTTTATAAAGATATCAGCTTTTTTACCGGGTCGCAAAAAAAGCCCAATCTGGGTGATGTCATTTGATATAGAATTCTCTGGGCACCTCAGCAATGTTTCTCAAAAGGTAACACGAAAGTAATTAAAAAAGCAACTACGGCTACCTGTGTGAAGCTATCCACATAAATTACTTGCCATTTTAGTTCAGAAGAAGCCTAAAGGGACCTACTTTGAATGTCTCTTTTAAAATGTTAGCTAATGTCTGCTTTTAATGGTCAGTGGTCGCGAAGAGCAGGAGTGTAACTAGATTCACTTTTACATTCATGCGCTTGGCGACATTGATGAACGCAGTTGTCTAGAGTGTGAAAGCACCAAAAAAACGTACCCAAAAATAAGTTGCCAAGCTTATGAATTGGACCACTTTTCAAAATTCGAAGTGTCTCCTGACAAGTGTTCAGCAGACAAAGGTCCACGCAATTCGACAGAATTTGACAGGTGTCCACCCTTCCCAGTTGTCGACCGTATTAATAGGTAAAGGAATAATATTTTAGTGGAATGGGGACTAAATTGAAGAGACGTAATAAAGATTTATTAACATTGTTCCAAAGTGTATTCATATACCTACTCACCTAATTTTCTTAAGATTTTTAAATGAGATGTAATATCCTGCATACCTAATATTTTAGTTAGGTACCTAAATAAACGTAAAGGAAAGTCATTTTATTTTTAAAGACCAACAACGTTGCCAATATTTTAAAGAGTACTGCCATCTCTTGACAAATTATCAAACTATTTGCATAGACCATTGTCATCGGTCGTCGTTTAAATAATATTTAACTGCAGAATCTTTCCATGTCGATATTACTCATTAGAACTTTATAATCATAAATAAAAATTGTAGAAACAATGTTAACTATATCATAATATTGTGTTTAACAATATTCAATCCTTTTTTGAAATTGTTAAAAAGTCTTGATTGTTGAAATTACTAAACGTTTTCTCTTTGACGATGACATCTTCCGTCAAGTGTCAGCCGTCAGTTTTTCTGTCAATGGATTGTTGAATCTAATGTTGCCAGGCTTAAAGATTTGTCCGTAGATCTGGGGATTTTTGGCTTCACCTACAGTCATAACATTAGCAAATTGTAAAACCTAAAAAACATATAGTTACTTTAATTTTTTTAGTAAAAGTTAATTAGTTTAGTTCCTTTTGCCTTGGAGCCTTACTCTATGCTGGTTGTGAAACATTATTAAAATTTTATTTTGCCTACCTAGAGTTGGATGCTTACTTTTTGGGGTAACTAAAATTCATATTATTTTATGAACATTTGGATTTTGTTAAAATTTTATTAATCATTTTATCATTGAAAATAGTTAAAAAAAAAAATTGTTGTAACTAAGTATTGATTTTTCTTGATTGATGTGCCGTGCTTTTTTTGCACAAAGACCTTTTGTGCATTTATAGTCAGTAACCGTATCTCCATAGATTCTGTAAGCATCTTTTATCTCAAATAACAAAGTCAGGTCTATTATAATTTACCTAGTCTATCCGTTACCCTACGGATTTAAAAAAAATCGAATCTGGCAACACTAATTAAGTTGACGTTGACGACTGATCACTGACGTTTAACGTTTACAGAGCGAAGAAAACAGTAGGTACGGTACTGAACTGAGGTTGAAATCGAAATATTTATTTAAAAGCAATTTAACTTATTAATTATTCTATTATGTGAGACTAAAGTGTTACTAAAATGTGTGACGAAACTAACCAAGAGCGTCAAGACAGCGAGCTAGTCGCGTTACAGGTGAAATATTTAGTTTTCATGACATATTGTTACATTGAAAAAGAACCTAATTTATTTACTGTGTTTTGTGTATTTGGGTGTAAATTGACAAGAAAATTTTGTAATTAGTTACCCACACTTTAATTTCGATCGCATATTTGTTTTACAGGCAAAATATGCAATAACACAAATTATGCCTATAAGTCTAGAAAATTGTTTTTTCAGGGATTGTATAGTTTTCTAAATAATTTACAGACTATGAGATGAATTATTATTAGAATAAGTACATAGGATAGGTACTTACTTTTTTTTTAAATATTGAAATACTTGCATTAAAGTAGACTGTATTTACATAAGTATACCTGACAAGTTTGAACATGTTAACAGATCAATTTACCTATTTTTTTTTCTCTCGTCTGGCTTTACACTGATTAGCCAATGTCAAGTTTGTAGTTATTTACAAGTTAGGGAAACTATATGTACAAGTATGGACTTTGTCTGTGCCGGCGCCTGCCGACATACACGCAGCACCCCTTCAGAGCGCTTTCCAGTCAGTTCCACCACCAATAAACACCAGCAGAACGCAAAAACCGTCCACTTCTAATAAAAAAACACTCCAAAAAGTCACAACACGCCAGCAAACACCACCACAGACGAAGTCAATTTACCTATTTGTCATCAATTCAATATGTCTCTATTTTTTTCAAACTGACATGAGTTTAACCTTAAAATGTGGTACCTTTTTTCTAAAACCAACCTTTGCATACAACTGAACTAATATCAATAATATGTTTTTCCAGTCAATCTATGAGGAAGCAGTGGTAGATAACCGAAGAAAGCCAGTGTGGAATGAGTGGAGACCTCTGAATGTTCTATTAACCTTGCAGCCTTCTAATACTAGTGCAGGAATCCATTGTGGGGCTACCTTGCAATTTGAGTGCTGTCATAACTATCCAGATAAGTAAGTTAAAACGTGTAAAAAATGACTTCTCACACATCATTTTAACTTTATGTGTCAAATGTCATGTTAGAAGTACAATTTTAATCCTTACTAGAGGATGCCCGCGGCTTCGCCTGCATGGATTTCGTTATTTTTAAATCCTGTAGGAACTCTTTGATTTTCCAGGATAAAAAGTAGCCTATGTCCTTCCCGGGGATGTACCCCAAGTCTGTACCAAATTTCATTACAATTGGTTCAGCAGTTGGGCCCTGAAAATGTAGCAGACAGATAGACAGACACACTTTCGCATTTATAATATTAGTATGGATGGATTTTAAAGCTGGACCATACTTTCGACATGACAGTTGACTCATAGAGTTAAAATGGTGCGTTAGAAGTCATTTTGTATGTACAATACTTTACTTTGAAATAATAATTTATCAAAGCCAGCTTACAAAAATGTTAACAATGTGTTCAATTCTGTTGTATGCAAATTTTTTTTAAAGACTAGTGCTTGGCTGCAATCAGACCTGCTGGTAAGTGATGATGCAGGCTAAGATGGAGTATGTTTGCCTAAAAGATGCCTATTCACTCTTCACTTGAAGGTACCTAGGTAAGGTATTAAAAGGGGTGAAACTGACCCCAGAAGGGGAAAGCGATACAGTCTCAAAACTAAATTGACATCTAAATCTAGTGCCATCCTTTTCCACAGGGAACATTATGAAAGGAATAGCAATAAATCTTTCGTTTTGGTTTAATTGTATGTGTGTATTGCTACTGTGTGTATGTTATGAGATCTCAGATTGAAATTTATAGAGCATGCTTTGACTTTGCTTAGACTTAAGTTTCAGTTAAAACGAGACAGATATATGCCAGCGGTATAATGCTGTCTCGTTTTAACAGTATCTTAAGTCTGAGCAGAGTCAAAGTGCGGTCTATAGATTGCAGCCTCAGTTTTTTCACCATTCCATAAAATTCAGCAAGTGTGCCCTGATGGTAACTTTGTAACATAATTATTCATCATATTACTTTGCAGACCTCCAAATATACTAATAAACAAAAGTTTTGGACTCTCAGATGACAACACACAGAAACTTTTAAAAGAATTGCAAAAATTAGCTGACCAGTTGTGCGGTGAAGTTATGATATTTCAGCTAGCCCAACACACTGAAGTAAGTTTTTTTAAAAAGAATATTAACCATTTTAATCATGACTAACATTCCCCTTTCCCCTCCAACTAAGCTTATGCTAGGAGTGGGTTACGACAATAGTGCAACGGGTGGGGTTCGAACCGCCGACCTTTAAGATTTCAGTCCGTTCCTATAATCCTTGAGCTATTAAGGCTTTACTTTTAATTAGTTAGTTGAATTTAACCAAAAAAAAAGTGATCAAATCAGATATGAGCAGATCCAAACACAGATAAACCAAAGTAACTGAAATAGGATGCAAATTCGAATTCGGAAATGGCAATTTTTTTTTTTAATAACTAGCTTATATCCACTACTTCGTCCGCATGGATTTCACAAATTTCAAACCCCTATTTTACCCCTAGGGGTTGAATTTTCAAAAGTACTTAGTCAATGTCTATCTGTGCGTTAATAGATCAGTCAGTCAGTTTTTCTGCAAACACACCAAGTAGGAGATGATGCAGCCTAAGGTAGAGCGCGATGTCCTTTAAACTGAAGCCAGAAATTCCATATACTAGCAGTGCGTATAAGAAACGAGGAAGCAAATCGCTTCGTACGGGTCCGTGGGGCTTAATCTGTTGGTAGTTTGAGTGTGCCTATCTATGATTTCTAAATATATTATTTTTTCATTTATCATCCCACTAGTAGTGTTTAGAAATGGTGCTTAGTCATTTGGTTGTACTCAAATCTCTAGAACCAATCAAAAAAAAAGGTTGTTTTCTTTCATAATGACTAATATGAAGAAACTGCTATTCTTTCAGCAATTTTTGGATAGCCACAATAAACCAATATTATCTTTTTATGAAGAAATGGTTAGAGAGAAAGATGAAATGGAAAAATTGAAACAACATGACATCCAAGTGAAGGAAAATGAGGAGGTATGTATTTAAAAGTAGATGATGCTAGCGACTTTATTCGCGTGTATTCACGTTTTTTGGGGTTCCGCATTTAAAAATCCTGTGGAAATTCTTTGATTTTCCATAACAAAAGTATCCCATATCAATCTCCAGGATGGAAGCTATTGAAGCTGGAATCGTTTTAGTGGATGGACTGTTAAAAGGTGACTCTCACATTTATAATATTGAGTAAGATCAAATTAAGTCTTCTACATTTATCGTTATCAATATTTCTTGAAAAATGTATGGTCCACAGTAGTTTTTAACCCCCGACCCAAAAAGAGGGGTGTTATAAGTTTGACGTGTGTATCTGTGTGTCTGTGTATCTGTGTATCTGTGTATCTGTCTGTGGCATCGTAGCGCCTAAACGAATGAACCGATTTTAATTTACTTTTTTTTGTTTGAAAGGTGGCTTGATCGAGAGTGTTAGCTATAATCCAAAAAAATTGGTTCAGCCGTTTAAAAGTTATCAGCTCTTTTCTAGTTTTCTTGTAGAAAAGAAGTTTAGATAACCCTTAGGTTCATAATATTCAAGTGTCAATTGACAAATGTCACGCTGTCAAGATGGACGTTGCCTAGATACATAATTATTTATTTGAAAATGATGTTTTGGAAAACTCAGATACTTTGGATCGTAGGCGCGGAATAGTCCAAGAAAATCGGTTCAGCCGTTTGAAAGTTATCAGCTCTTTTCTAGTTACTGTAACCTTCACTTGTCGGGGGTGTTGAAAATTTTTAATTTACACTTGTATTATAATTAATGCATGTTACCAATTTTTTTAGCTCCAAAAAATGAAAGATGAGATTCAACGTTGCCAAAATGCGATGCGTGGTAGTGTAGACAGTTCATGCAGTTCAGACATGAATAGTGAACATAGGAATGGTGAGGGTGATGCACCCAAACTGTTATAGTAAGTTTTCTTTTAATTAAATAATTAACAAGACAAAACCAAAAATTTAAAACCCCACAAAACATGCAGTGGTCTATAATAATCTTCAATTTTAATTCCCATTCACAGCTTCATAGGTTGTCATATGCAAAGACACTAATGGCTAATGCATACAGAAAGAGTGAGGTGGTGGGAACTTTTTTTAATAATCCATTAAACTCGGCTTTATGTACTTTTACATAATATATAGAGGAGAATCAAAAGACGCGCAATCCGCGCAGTAAATGTTGTAGATGTTATAAAAAAAGAAACTGCGCCTAAACTCCACTTTATTCTGTTGGTGTGCATTGAGCCTTAACTGTCTGTTGAAGTTAGCAATCCGAGAACTAACGAACGTTTTATTTTCCTTAGTTACGCCGATGATAGAATGTTGCCAACAAAAAAGATCTCCAAAAAGAGCACTGGTACAGTTCCTTGTACATGCAACATTAAAGGGGCAAAGGTGTTGCGCTACACACAGAAGAATAACAAGAAAGTCTACATTGGGAACTGCATAGGTGAGTTTATTTTTAGTACACCCATTTATTAGTTAATGATGGAGATACATATGCCTTAAAAGGCATACCATTTTTTTTTTCAGATATAAGTTAGCCCTTGATTGGCAATCTCACCTGGTGGTAAGTGATGATACAGTCTAAGATGGAAGCGGGTTAACCTGGAAGGGGTATGGCAGTTTTTACTACACGATATATTACCGGACCGCTAAATTGCTCGGAGGCATGGCCTTGCCGATAGGGTGATAACTAGCCACGGCCGAAGCATCCCACCAGACATAACCACCACTACCAGACAGCCAGCCAGCTTGTCAGTGTACAAATGCTCCATTTCGTCAAAGGGCATTATCTAGCTTTCTTCCAATATACTACTATATGAGCTGCAAATTGAACAGCAAAAGTGAATATATATACGAAGCTCAAACCATATAAGATGAATCAGCTGTTGACCTTTTTTGTATCTTCCAGGACACTCATCAAACGGCTCCACAACATTCCTAGCGATAGACGACGACGGAGAAAGAATTATTGCCAAAAAGTGGTACCTCACTATCGCGTCAGACTTTCAAACTCGAAATCGACAGCTAACCGCCCTCCAACAAGATCTGAAATCCATGTGTCGATTAAAACACGCATCCCTAGTGCCATACGTTGCCATGGAAACGTATACGGAATCAAAACGGACGGGTCGACAAAATGTGTACATTTTCCGAGACTTTATATTAGGGACATCCCTAAAGTATTTACAAGAGAAATCGAACTTTGGGGACAAGTTAGAAAGGTTGAAATTAGTTCGGCATGTAGGGTTAGGTGTTTTTAGTGCGTTGAAGGAATTGCATAGTGTTAATGTGTTGCATAGGGATGTTAGGAGTGAGACAGTGTTTTTGGAAGACAGTGGCAAAGTTAAATTGGTCGGTGCAGCCCTGGATGTCAGATTGGCAGAGATGATGGAGGAAGAAAATTATTGTGATCGGTAAGTTCAGATCACTTTGTTGTATGTCTGTCTGTCTGTGTGCCCGTCCGTCCGTCGTGTCTGTCAAGAAAACCTATAATATAATATATGACCTAGATTCACGTTTATCTGAAAATAGAGAATTTATGGTTGCATCACAAAAAAAATGTTTTTCAATTTTCAAAGTAAGATAGCTTACCAAGTTGGGTATCATGTGAAAGGGCTTTACCCGTACATTCTAAAGCAGATTTTTATTTATTTTTATGCATAATAATTTGTCGTGCAAAATGTTGGAGAAAATACCCGAGTATGGAACCCTCAGTGCGCGAGTCTGACTCACACTTGGCCGGTTTTTTAGTATGTACTTACTAATTAAATCTAATTTATTTGAAATAAATAACCTATCTGTATTTAGACAGACAAAAGCGCATGACATCTACGCAGCGGCCCAGCTTTTACTCTCGATTCTTACGGAGGAATCGGGGTATGAAATACCGCCTGATTTGCCTGGCTCAGCTAAAGACTTCTTCTCAAGGTATACCTCAGTTTTATTTTTACTTGGACGGTTTTATTTAGACTTACCATTTAGTTCTTTATTTATTTCATGCGTTCCAATATCACTAACCATATTATAAAAGCAAAAGTGTGTTTATTTGTCGGTTTATTGGTTTGTCCTTCAATCACGTTGTAATGAAGCAAAGGATCGACGTGATTTTTTGTATGGATGTAGTTAAAGACCTGGAGAATGATATAGACTACTTTTTATCCGGAAAAATAGAGAGTTCCCACAGTATTTTAACGCGTAACGTTTTATTCTTAACTTAAATAGAGACCTCAAGATTTAAAGTAGGCTTAAAAATTAATTTAAGCAGACTACACATCAGAAAACTTTTTTTCCTTTAGGTGTTTAACAGAAGACGAACATTACCAATGGTCGGCAGACCAGTTAGTCGAACACGGGTTTTTACTAGACGCTTCTCCGACAGATTTACCTAATGGTAAAGAAAAAGTGGATCCTGACACTGAATCTGAGGTAAAAAAATTCAAAATACTACTTTTGCCAATGCGGCGCTTTTCTATATCATGTAGCCATTCCTTGGGATCTAAATGACTATATTCTTCATACCATTAACCCCTGTATGTATAAAGTACTGGAGTAACTATTATTTCACCTGCATTCGAAGAATAAATTATCTACTTTTTAACCCCTGATCCAAAAAGGGGTGCTATAAGTTTGACGTGTGTATATGTGTATCTGTCTGTGGCATCGTAGCTCCTAAGCTAATGAACCGATTTTAATTTAGTTTTTTTTTTTTTGTTTGAAAGGTGGCTTGATCGAGAGTGTTCTTTGCTCTAATCCAAGAAAATCGGTTCAGCCGTTTGGAAGCTATCAGCTCTTTTCTAGTTACTGTAACCTTCACTTGTTGGGGGTGTCATAAATTTTTAATTTACACTTGTCACCTGTATTTTTTTGCACCCTATTACAACAATTATTCAGACGAGAATAGACATATTGCAAAGTGCATAAAGCCGAGTCTGATGGCTTATCTATTTATTAATTGTAGGGCTAACGTAAAGCTTATATGCAAGTTACAGAAAAATTGGTTGATCCAGAAAACAACCATTTCCATTTTTTGAAATGACCAAAAGCGTATGAATCAACCACCGAGAGGACCTCCTTGTCACAATGCTCTCGGTGAAAAAAGATGGGTTGATAGGGTGGTTACAATGGGTTAGGATGATTGGTTGACTTTCAGTATGAGTTTATATTTTTAGGATGAAGATGGTTCAAAGAAGATACGCGATTTCAGCGCGTTAGTCAACGGCCATTCACGCCTTAATATCGAATTCGAAGTCCTAAATTGGATCGGAAAAGGTGCTTTTGGTGATGTCTTGAAGGTAAGCCCTATGCATTGTACGTAGTTTTTTGTTTGTAAATGGTAAGTTATATTATCAGTCATATTTTGTGTCATAGTTTAGCTATCGTACAGTTCAACAAACCAATCCAGTAAAACCATTATCAAGTAAATGGGAGAGTAACTACACAAAAGTTTTTTTTTTGTTTTTTTTTTTTTTGTGTGGGGTGCTGTTTTGTAATGTTTAAAAATAAACATGACGAGCGGCATCCATCATTAATAGTGATTCCCGCAGTGTATGATCGGTAAACTGTGGTAATAGTTGCAGCAATATTAGGCAAATTCCTTTTAGAATTCATATGTGATCAACCCATTGCCGGCCCACTATTGAGCACGGGTCTCTTCTCAGAGTGAGAAGGGCTTAGGCCGTAGTTTGCCACGCTGGTCCAATGCGGATTGCAGACTTCACACTCCTTTGAGAACATAGAGAACTCTCAGACTGGTTTCTTCGCGTTTTCCTTCACCGTCAAAGCAAGTGCCCGGGATCGAACCCCCGACTTCCGATTAGGAGTCGTTTTAACCACTAGGCTATCACAGCTTTTTTTTTTAATTCATAACCCATTAAATATTGATAACTGCTCACAATGTTATATGAAACTATATCGAAATTATCGCGTAGACTGAAATTTTAGGTGAAGAACAAACTCGACGGCGGTTTCTACGCGATCAAGCACATCAAACTGAACCCTAAAAGTGTGGAACTGAATAAGAAAATCACACGAGAGGTCAAACTCTTGTCGCGTTTGAACCATGAGAATGTGGTGAGGTACTACAATGCTTGGATTGAGACGATAACGGAGACTGAGGAAGGAGGGGAGGTGAAAGAAAGCAGTGTTGTTAACGCCCCGGTAAAGAATAAAGGGGACAGTTTACTTGAGGTCGTTGCAAAGCTTGGGCAAGATGTTAAGGTAAGTTTTTGGACTTGTCGTGTTTAAAGTATAAAACCGGCCAAGTGCGAGTTAGACTCGCGCACCGAGGATTCCGTACTTAGGTATTTTTAAGTAGGACAGAAAGAAAAAAAGAACCGGCCAAGTGCGAGTCAGATTCGCTCTCCGAGGGTAATGATACTTGGGTATTTTTCCGACATTTTGCACGATAAATCGAAAACTATTATGCGTGACAATAAATAAAAATCTGTTTTAGAATGTACAATGCCCTTTCATATGATACCCCATTTGGTATAATTATTTTACTTTGAAAATTGAAACAATTTTTTTTAAATAATGTAACCACAAATTCACGATTTTTGGATTTATTCCTTTACTTGTGCTATAAGACCTACCTACCTCCCATACCCTACAGTCACGACGGACGGACGGAGAGACGGACAGACAGACAGACAGACAGACAACAAAGTGATCCTATAAGGGTTCCGTTTTTCCTTTTGAGTTACGGAACCCTAAAAACGTAGTTAGGTATGACAATACAATGCAAATTCCAACGTGGTCGTGAAAGTTGAACCTAGTAACTAATTTTTAAGGCATACTTCATATTTCAGTTGAACCTAACATGGTCAATGTCAGGCGGTCCGGTGCAAGTGAGAGATGAATCATCCGACACTGAAGAGGATTCTGACGATGACGATGAACCCTGGTTCAATATGATGAAGTGAGTGTAGATGTCATGTTCAAAAATTTTGAAAAAAATATTCAGTCAGAAAAAAGTCAAAAACATTTTTGGTTTACCTTGAGTGATACCTTGTTGAATAGGTATTTTAAAATCACTATGAGATTTCTTAGTTGTACCTCTGACTAAACTTGGTCAATGATGTTATTTTTAATTAGGAACAGCTAACTTCAGGATACTCATCTGCGATTGGACCTTGTTATGCCAAAATGTATGTCACATAATGATTTCGAGAAATTTTCTTTTGAAATCAGTATGGCTAATTCTGTTGTATTACTATCTTTAAACTGAATTGGCAGGTCTTTTAGTGCTATCCCCTTCTGCAGGAAGCATTATGAAAGGGATAACTATTTTTGATCCGTCATTTTAGTTTAGAAATTGTGCACAACAATCCCGCTAATATTGTAAACGCGAAAGTTTGTATGGATGGATGGATGTCTTGATGTATGTTACTCTTTCACGCAAAAACTACTGAATGGATTTAGCTGGCAATGGAGATTATAGGCTGGATTAACACATAGGCTACTTTTTATCCCGGAAAATCAATGAGTTCCCACGGGATATTTAAAAATCTATATCCACAGGAACGAAGTCGCGGGCATCAGTTAATTATAAATAAAAATTGTATATTAATAAATCAGTAATCATCTTTTTACCGCCCATTATGAAAAAAATCTTTGATGAATAAAATTTCAGGCAAGAAGAAGAATCAAGCAGTGAAATAGAATTCGAAATTAACTCACAACATTCGGAAACCTTACCATCTGAAGAGACCACGATACAATCGCCAATGTCGAAACAAGTTCTGTACATACAAATGGAGTTTTGTGAGAAGAACACTTTGAGGCAAGCTATCGATAATGGGTTGTATCAGGAAAATGTTAGAGCTTGGAGGCTTTTTAGGGAGATTTTGGAAGGTGAGTTCTAGAGTTGTGGTGTTTAACTAACAAATAAGTTTTTTGTCCGTCTCCCGGATGTATACCTAAGTTCTGTGACATATTTCGAAAGATTGGTTCGATGGTTGAGGCGCAAAAAGGTAAAATGAAGACAAAAAACTTTCACATTTATAACTTTAGTATGGATAAAGGCTTATAATTGAAGAATTGAAAAGAACAACCGCCGAGTTTCTTGCTGGTTCTTCTCAGTAGGAACGGCATTCCGAACCAGTGGTAAGTTATTTGACGATTCAAAAGCACTTGTAAAAGTCTATTTGAATAAAAATCTATTCTATTCTATAATAAGCTAAAAATTTGGTGTTTGACATGTATTTGTAGTCAATTACTCTAATTATCAGTCGGTTTCACCACAGTATGCCAAAACGTATTATTTTAGGGGTGTTACAGCGTCTGATTTGAGACTTATTTTTGCATTTGTTAACCTTTTGATGGGGTAAAGCCGGTTTTTCAATCGCCCAATAATATTTATCTAAGAAATAAATTTGACGTTTTAACAGTTCTCGTATTTGTGACGTTTTCACAGGGTTAGCCCATGTGCACCAAAAAGGTATGATCCATAGAGATTTGAAGCCGGTCAACATATTTTTGGATTCAAACGACCACGTCAAGATAGGTGACTTTGGTCTTGCTACCAAAGTATTCAGTGATCTTCAAGTTGAAGGTAAGACATTTTAAATTATTTAAAATATTTGAACGCATATCAATCAGTATGCAAATCAGTTCTGAAAGTTACTTGAATAAATAAAAAATGATATCAAAGCATGTTGAGGAAATACAAAAAATATTTTATGATTATTTGAGAATATTTTTTTGATTTTAGATATTCAATCACAGGAAGATGGCGACGGGCTTTTAACGGGAAAGGTAGGTAAGCTTTTTACTTTTTTTTTTATAGAGGAGAGGAGGAGTTCTTGTCATGAAACTGCGCAAGAAAAAAAAATTGGCAATCAATAGGGACTATTAAAAATTGACCCTTAGTTTGTGTTATGGTGCTTAAATAAGTTTTCACTTCAAAAAACGTTTATTTACAAGTTGTGTCACACATCACTAGGTATACCTAAATATAAGTTATCCCGGCGCCTCTACTACTTGTTTACTTATGCTAAAAGACCCCCAAGCATTCGGTATCAGAGTGTGTGGTATAACCATGAAGCGAAAATTCGTATGTCTATGGGTATAACCCAGATTTAAAAAAAAATGCAATGACACCAAACATGTTGCAGCCTAAGGCGCTCCACGCTTGCCCAGAAAGTGCCTATTGACGCTTTTTTTGAAGAACTTGATTGGTATACATATTCTAACAGGCCGTATTTGGATCTGAGATGCAAAAAAAAAATTCAAAATTCAAAATGTTTTTATTCAATTAGACTTTTACAAGTTCTTTCGAATCGTCAAAAGCATCTACCACTGGTTCGGAATGCCTTTCCTACCGAGAAGAACCAGCAAGAAACTCGGCGGTTGCTCTTTTCAATGATTTGATATACAATATTATGCCATGTATACAAGCAATTGAAGTCCTGCGCATTGCTGGAGCGAATCGAAGTTCAAATCCACGCTTTTTTATCATTTACATAATCTTCGATAGTATAATATGCTTTTCTCAGGAGCATATTTTTAATAGATTTTTTGAACCTGTGTAAAGGCAAGTCCAAAATTGACTGAGGAATTTTGTTATAGAAGATTATACCCATTCCCACAAATGACTTTTGGACCTTCCTGAGACGGAGCGTAGGAGTCGCAAGCCTGTTACGGTGTCTAGTCAGCCTGTTGTGTAGATCGCCAACCTTCTTGTAACTAAGAATATTTTGTCTTACAAAAATTATGTTGTTGTAAATATATTGAGAGGCTACGGTAAGGATACCTATTTCCTTAAATTTTTGTCGAAGTGAATCGCGTGGTTTTAAGTTATAAATTGCGCGTATTGCCCTTTTTTGTAATACAAAAATTCTCCCAATATCTGCCGCTCTACCCCATATTAAGATTCCATAAGACATAATACTATGAAAATAAGCAAAATATACTATCTTTGCGGTCTCCACGTCAGTTAATTGTCGAATCTTTCTAACCGCGTAAGCAGCAGAGCTTAGTTTGCCAGCAAGAGTTGATATATGGGTGCCCCATTGCAGCTTCGCATCTAAGGTTATCCCCAAAAATGTAGTAGTCTCTTCTATTTTCAAAATATCATTATTTATCATTAAATTAATGTTACTTGTGTTGTTAGTATTGGGCAGTGCGAATTCAATACACTTAGTTTTTTTTGCATTTAAAAGTAGATTATTTACAGTAAACCAGTGAGTTACCTGAGATATGGCACCATTTATATCGTCAAAATTGTCCTTATTTCTATCGACTTTAAAAATCAAAGACGTATCGTCAGCAAATAGTACGATATCGCAAATATTTTGGACTACATATGGTAAATCGTTTATGTATACTAAGAACATGAAAGGACCTAGAATAGAGCCTTGAGGAACACCCATTAGTGAGGCTGATCCGGATGACTTCACATCATTCACACATACTGTTTGAATATGATCACTAAGATAGGACGCAATGAGACCAAGCGCAGTGTCTTTGATTCCATAGTGGCTCAATTTAACTAAAAGAGTCTCGTGCTTAACGCAATCAAATGCCCTGGATAAATCACAGAAAATACCAATGGCATTCTGTGACCCCTCCCACGCATTGAATATATGCTTTAACAGCATTGCGGCCGCGTCGGTTGTTGATCGACCTTTAGTGAAGCCATACTGTTCAGAATGGAGTAGCTTATTTAAATTGAAATGCTGAAGCAGTTGGTTGAGCATGATTTTCTCAAATATCTTGCTCAGTGTTGGCAAAATTGAAATTGGCCTGTAATTGTTTGGGTCACTTTTGCTACCCGATTTAAAAAGAGGTATCAATTTACTACATTTCATGAGATCTGGAAAAGCGCCTGTATCCACAGACTCATTAAAAATTAAGGCTAGATATGGTGCAATAATATCAATAATATTGTTAATTATTTTTACTGATATTCCCCACAGATCTCCGGTTTTTTTGCTTTGTAAAGATTTGAACACTTTAACAATGTCATATGGAGTAACGTATTCAAACCTAAACAACACACCGCATTCAGTGACATTGGCCCTGAGAAGATCATAGGCTTCTGTTGGTGAAGAGCTAAGGGAACTAGTAGTGATGACTGGAATGTTCTGGAAAAAATTCTCAAATGTATTTGCAATTTCAATATTGGAGTCAATAATACGGTTATTAATTTTTAGCTCCAATTTATTGTTATGCACTTTTTGTTTCCCAGTTTCATCCGTGATGATATCCCAAGCTGCTTTAATTTTATTATCAGAATTAATAATTTTTTGCTTTATGCAGAGTGACTTTGCTTGTATGCAAACCTTTTTGAATAATTTTGAATAATTTTTTACATATTCAACAAATGTGGGAGTGTAGTTATATTGTTTTTCTGCATACAAGTCGAACAACTTATTTCTACTTTTATAGATGCCAACAGTAGCCCAGTCACTAAATTTAAGATTTTTAAACAGTTTTTTTTCTACAATTTTAAAGGTAGAATTAAATTGAGAGTTTATGAGATCAAAAAAAGCATTATAGTGTTCATCCGGACCACCCTGAGTAAAGTCAAGTTTAGGTAAAGCAGTTAAAACCTTTAGTTTGAACTGCTTTACCTTTTTAGTGGTTACTGGCCTATACTTTATTAACTTTGTTATGTCTTGATTATCACTGGGAACAGATATCATTTGTCCACAGTGATCGGATCTTAGATTCGTCATGATCGATTTTGCGACAATCTTACAGTCACAGAAAATGTTATCTATACAAGTGGCTGAATTTGCAGTTATCCGTGTTGGTTCATTGAAAATTTTCTGTAAATTAAAGCTTTTAAATAAATTGAGTAATCTGTCAGTAAAAGAAGTGTGAAGCAAAATATCAATATTGAAGTCTCCACAAACTAATATCTTTTTTGATGACCTACATATCCGCCTCAAGGCCTCTTCCATGACGTCCTCAAACAGAACAAAGTCACCTGAGGGGGGTCGGTACACGCAGACGACAATATAGCGCTCCAGCTCAACACAGGACAGCTCAATAGTGCGTTCCAATGAAAGATTAACAATGTCTTTCCGTTCTTTATAATTGATATTGTTGCGGGTTAATATTAAAGACCCTCCGCGTATAGCTTTCTTTCTAGAGAACGCACTTGACAATTGATAATGTTTTAAATTTACTATTAATTGATAACTATTGAGCCAATGCTCAGTGAGGCATAAGATGTCAATATCAAATTTTTTAATAAATAGTTCTATCTCATGTTCTTTGCCAGATAAGCCCTGAATATTTTGGTGTACAAGATTGATTTTACATAGCTTATCTGTTGTCGCACTACTTAGTTTAAAATCTTATTACTGTTTACAGTAGTGTCCATGCAACTATTTGTATCCAAACTATTATAATAGTTTTTATCCAACGTAAAAAAACTGGAATTAGTAGTATTACTAATTAGGTCTATATTATTAGTACAACATGTACCGTTTTCAAAAGAACTCAAGCTAAAAATAGCTGTGTCTTGTATATTACAAGCTACCAAGGTAGCTATTTGTTTCTTATAACTAAGGGGCAAGTACATTGTATCCTTTGTCAGTGAAAATTTTTTTATAAAATTATTTGTGTCTATTATGTGAATATAATCCCTATGGCCCCATGGATGCGCCCCATAAACCTAGACTTTCAAGATCAGTAAAATTAATGTAAAACATGAATGCAAATAAATAAAGAATAATATCATTTGCAGGTTGGCACAACCCTATACGTTGCACCAGAACTCCAACAATCTGCCATCAAAGGGATATACAACCAAAAAGTCGACATCTACTCTCTAGGCATCATTTTGTTCGAGATGTTTCATTCTCCATTTGACACTGGCACCGAAAGAATTTCTGTGCTTACTAATTTGAGGAAGAAAGAGATTGTGATACCAAAGGATTTTCAGAGGGAAGAGAATTCCAAACAAATACACGTTATCAGGTAAGTTGTTTTAACAATAACTTTAATTTGGCAAACTTGTAAAATCCACAATTTCGCTTTGAATTCTCCATAAAAGCCTATCTAATTCGAAAAGGAACCCGCAATTGCACTCTGAATTCTCCAAAAAAGTCAAGTCTCAATTGGAGACGGAAATCTTTAGATGTAGTGGAAAACTCAGTTATACAAAATCTCCAAACTAAACTAAATCGGCAGATCTAAATCTGTTAATCTCTATTGCGCTTGTTTTTGCTAAAAAAATACCTTATAGGTTTTTATTTTTGTTCTAACCCTCCTTACTCCTTAGTAATTACTAAACCACACCACAGTACCCATGTTATTACTGAACAAGTTTCTTTGTTGTTGTTTTAAAATAAAATAAAGACCTCAAAATGCTTTGTCAATCTGTTTTTTAAACCCCGACCCAAAAAGAGGGGTGTTATAAGTTTGACGTGTGTATCTGTTTATCTGTATGTCTGTGTATCTGTCTGTGGCATCGTAGCGCCTAAACGAATGAACCGATTTTAATTTAGTTTTTTTGTTTGAAAGGTGGCTTGATCAAGAGTGTTCTTAGCTATAATCCAAAAAAAATGGTTCAGCCGTTTAAAAGTTATCAGCTCTTTTCTAGTTTTCTTGTAGAAAAGAAGGTTAGATAACCATTAGGTTCATAATATTCAAGTGTCAATCGACAAATGTCAAGCTGTCAAGATCTAGCTCTTTTCTAGTTACTGTAACCTTCACTGGTCGGGGGTGTTGAAAATTTTTAATTTACACTTGTTCTAAAAAGACGTTTGAATTGAAAAAGTTCCATCTATGTATTTTATTCCCAGATGGCTATTAGACCATGATCCAAGTTTACGCCCAACAAGCGCAGAACTTTTGGCATCAAAACATGTACCTCGAGCAGTCCCAGAGGGCACGTTTTCTGGGGTCTTATCTCACACTCTTAGCGAGCGAGGGTCCAGGAATTACCAGCGGCTGGTCACAGCATGTTTAGAGCAGA
Organism: Maniola jurtina; assembly: GCF_905333055.1. Lineage (NCBI taxonomy): Eukaryota > Metazoa > Arthropoda > Insecta > Lepidoptera > Nymphalidae > Maniola > Maniola jurtina. Next base: position 11,036,458 of record NC_060047.1, read on the forward strand.
AGCCGTCCCCTGCTGAGGATTTCCTGTACCATAGCGGTATGAAGACCAAACCTATGGACGTCCTCGCTGCTTTAAAAGATGTGGTTATTAAGGTTGGTAAGAGTTATCTTCTGTCATTATCTCCTGGTACTTTTTATCTTGTATTTGAAGTTTATAACACCTTTTCAAAAACATGCGAAATTCAATTAGAAAACAAAGTTAAATCATAAGCCTCAATAGCTCAACGGTTATAGGAGCGGACTGAAACCCGGAAGGTCGGCGGTTCAAACCCCATCCGTTGCACTATTTGTCGTACCCACTCCTAGTACAAGCTTTACGCTTAGTTGGAGAGGAAAGGGGAATGTTAGTCATGATTAAAGTGGCTAATATTCTTTAAAAAAAAAGTTTCGTTTGTGATTGGTTGGTGACTCAAAACACCCACGGAGTTTTTCGTCTTTGTCATTTGTATGGGATTACGTAACAGAGAGAGCCCTATACAAACTTCTCTCCGTGGATAGAGTATAAAAAGCAGATTCGTCGGCCATGACGACTCACAAATCGGATATCAACCAATATACCGAACCAGTCGTACTTTTGACGATTCAAAAGTACTTGTACTGAATAAAAATATTTTGAATTTTGAATTCTTGTTCAAGGTATTCCAAAGTCACGGAGCAACAGAGTTCACCCCACCACTAATGATTCCGCGCACCAAACGATGGGATCAATACCCCAATGCGGTTAGAGTTATGACGTCAACTGGTTCAGTGTGCCATCTACCCCATGACCTAAGGTTACCATTTGCGAGGTATGAACTATTTCATTTTGCTATTTTATTTAGCTTCATGGATTTTAGTAGTGATTTACTAGCCTTGCTCTGAATTGCCAAACAATCTCAATCTCATTTTGTCATTTTAACCCCCGACCCAAAAAGAGGGGTGTTATAAGTTTGACGTGTGTACCTGTGTATCTGTCTGTGGTATCGTAGCTCCTAAACGAATGAACTGATTTTAATTTAGTTTTTTTTGTTTGAAACGTGGCTTGATCGAGAGTGTTCTTAGCTATAATCCAACAAAATCGGTTAAGTCGTTTGAAAGTTATCAGCTCTTTTCTAGTTACTGTAACCTTCACTTGTTGGGGGTGTTATACATTTTTAATTTACACTTGTGAATCAGTCAAAATTATTGCTCAGTTGGTTGTCTAAGAATTTATAAATAAGTCAACTTTCTGTGTGTGTGATTTTACCTTTATGCCAATTTTCATATAAATTGGTTAAACAGATGGGCCTTTAAGAATCCCGTGGAAACTCTTTGATTTTCCGGGATATAAAGTAGCCTATATCCTTCCCCAAGATGTAAGCTAACGCTGTGCATCATCAAAATCGGTAAAACGGGCCATGAAAAGCTAGCAGACAGACACACTTTCGCATTTATAATTATTGAAAATAGTTTTCATTGTTCTAGACACATTGCGTATTCGGGGACCAAATACATGCGTCGCTATTTAGTCGATCGTGTGTACAGAGAAACGTTGAAACGCTTCCATCCGCGGGAAATGATCGAATGTGCGTTCGATATCGTAACACCAAAGACAGGTAATTGTTTATTATGTATCATCATAGTCATGTGTCATTTCATAGGACTGTGTCTGTCATGTTCAACATGTCTAGTGGGAGGCTTCGGCCGTGGCTCGTTACCACCCTACTGGCAAAGCAGTGTCGTCAAGCAACGGTACAATGCCGTGTAGCAACCAAAGGGGTGTAGGTTTAATAAAAACTGCCATAGCTCTTCCAAGTTAGCCCGCTTCCATCTTAGACTGCATCATCACTTACCACCAGGTGAGATTGCAGTCAAAGGCTAACTTGTATCTGAATAAAAAAAAACATCATCATCAATGCAAATTGCTATAGTTATAAATATTATTTTCTATCATTATAATATTTGAAATCACTTCATTCACTATCGTCAAAGTTCAGTAATATAGTTTTCACTGTCATAATTTTTTTGTCATTATCAGTAGCTCCATTATGTAGCTCTTTGAACGAGAAATGACATATTGCTTTTCTACTACCTATTTTCTAATTTTTTTTTATGATAGTGTTTACCCACACTCAAGGAAATCTATTACATATAATAAAATTGTAGAAAAGTGGTGTCTGTACAATGGAAATATATAAAAAAAAAGTAGCAGGGGTTGTTATTATATCGATGCAGAACCCGAAATTGTAATTAATTTTTTTTTGTCTGTTTGTATGTGTGTTTGTGCACGCTAATATCAGAAACGGCTTATTCGATTTAGATACGGTTTTCACTAATATATTGTAGTAAGCTTCACTTAACATTTAGTGTTTATTTCATGTCAATCGGTTCATAAATAAAAAAGTTATGTCAATTACGTACAGAGTACGTACTACACGCCTCGCGCCTGAGCGTCCGTGGCTATATAAAGCGCGCTGAGAGCTATTCCACGCGAACGAAGTCGCGGGCACAGCTAGTTTCTAAATAATTTTAAACTCCATTATCATACCTAAGTTAGCATTACGTCATCATTTCTTCACCAACATGAAAATTATGGCCTACGTCATAATTTTTATCGTCTCTAGCAGCATCATCGTCAGCATCAATAATACATACTATATATCGTCTTAGTCCTAAGTTAGTCTTAACTTAACTTAGTTAGTTAATCTTAGTCTTAGTTAGTTAGTTAGTTAGTTAATCTTCATCGTCATCACCATTATCATTTCACTGAGCACAATCACTGTAGAATCCTATTAATGTAAATAATTGTTGTAGAAACCCTCTGGCCCGACGCTGAGCTCCTGGTAGTCGCGAGCCGAGCGGCCATGGAGAGTTCCCTCAAAGTGATGATACAGCTAAATCATACGGATCTCCTGAAAACACTGCTCCTGTCCTGTGGGGTCCCTCAAGACAAACACGCTGTTATATACCCTGTTCTAGTGGATGTTAGCTTAGGTCAGTACGTAGTCGAGACCCTGACCAATGTTGTTTTTTGACTGGACTTAGCAACCCAACAGTAAATTTTATATGATGTCAATTTCATACCTATCAAAAGATATTTTTATTTTTTACAAATTCTGTTATACTTCTCAATCTATACTAATATTATAAAGAGGAAACCTTTGTATTTTTGTATGTTTGTATTGAATAGGCTCAAAAACTACTGGACCGATTTCAAAATTTCTTTTACCATTACTTAGAGGGATTCTTCCGAATCCGTATAGGCTATATTTTATCCCGGAAAATAGAAAAAATAAATGTCCACCCGTGCGAAGCCGGGGCGGGTCGCTAGTTATTTATAATCTCAGTTGGTCACATACGGTCTCTTGACAAGATCGACTTTGCCCGCCATAAATTCCAGAGGACTTCGTCTGTGTTGGTGTTAGCTGGCGAGCGTGCTCTGTCTTTTTGGAGTGTTTTTTTTGTTAAAACTGACTGGAAAGCGCTCTAGGGGGTACCGTGCGTATGTCGGCGAGCGCCGGCACAGACGGGGTCCATACTTGAATAGTTTAACTAACTTGTTACTAATAACTATAACCTTGACATTGGCTAATCTTTGTAAAAGCCAGAAGAGAGAGAAAAAAAAATCCAGAGAAGGTTTTTTACGGTTCCGTACCCGAAAGGTGCCAACAACGAGACCCTATTACTAGGCCTCTGTCTGTATATCAGCGGGTTGTATCTCATGAATAATAGATAGATAGATAGATAGATAGATAGATAGATAGATAGATGGATGAAATTTTCTTTTTTTTTTTTTTTTTTTTTAAATTGTATAGACTAGCGCTTGGCTGCAATCAGACCTGCTAGCAAGTGATGATGCAGCCTAAGATGGAGCGCGCTTGCCTAGAAGGTGCCTATTCACTCTTGACTTGAAGGTACCCATATTATAGGTGGAAGGGAAAACTGACGCCGGAAGGGCGTTCCATATCCTAGCGGTTCGAATTAGGAAAGAGGAAGCAAATCGTTTCGTACGTGTTCGAGGAATTTCGACTACGTACGGATGCAGACTTTGACGATGCCTGGCAGTACGATGGTAGAAAGGTGAAGGAGGAACCAGGTCAAAGAGTTCTTGTGCACACTCTCCGAAATATATCCTGTAGAATACCGATAGACTGGCAACTTTACGCCGATGTTCTAAACTTTGGAGTTTAGTATTCATCAGTGCTTCGTCACCAATGAGTCTTCTAGCTCGGCGATCCACCGAATCCAATGCTTCGAGCTGGTACTTGGCAGAGCCATCCCATAAATGGCTGCAGTACTCCATGCACGATCGAACTTGAGCTTGGTACAGGGTGAGAAGCTGTTCCGGCGTGAAGTACCGCTTGACTTTGTTGAGGATGCCAAGTTTCTTGCCAGCTGTTTTTGCCTTGGATTCGATGCATTGTCCAAAGTTGAGATTGGACGAAATGTTGATTCCTAGAAGTTCAACACTACCGGTAATCGGAACGGGTATACTTCGGAAAGTCGGAGTAAGTGGGAATGAACTCCGTTTCGCGGTGAATAAACACGCTTGCGTTTTGGTGGCGTTAAATTTGACAAGATTGGAATATTTGATATGAATATTTAATTTGACAATAATTCTCGAAAATTTCAAATGCCGCTATAACAAATAATAAAAATTTCAAAACGACCGCCACATAAATTAGAAAGAAGAAGAGAAGAAAAAATTATTCTTGACTCTATTTTGGTACGGAATCCTTCGTATGCGTGTTTGACTCGCACTTGACCAGTTTTTCTTTCTTGATAATAGAATAAAATAAAATATATTGTTATTCAAGTAAACTTTTACAAGTGCTTTTGAATCGTCAAAATAATTTACCACTGGTTTGAAATGCTGTACCTATCAAGAAGAACCGGCAAGAAACTCGGCGGTTGCTCTTTCCTAATAATTCGGTGGTTCATGCTCTGATACAGAGTGCAAAAACTTCTAATCCATATCAAACCACGATATGGAGGTCTTGATTTTGAGAAATTAGTGTGGATAAAAAATGTTTTAGGTCGGATAACAAGTCTACAACTACAAACTCACCTCACAACACTATGCGTTACGAATAAAGACATAACTAACATGCTGCGTTTGATGGAAGCTGACGTGCCTATCAAGCAAGTGCGGGAGTTAGTGGGTTCAATGGGTAGGAACAAGTGGGGATCTACACTAGAACGCGCGATTAGACAGTTGGAGGCTGTATGCAGCCATGCCGTGGCCTTGGGGTGTGATGTGAGTATCTTCTATAGTGTTATGACGTTCTGGTATTTTTTATTTTGGTGTTTTCGGGCTGCCTGGCTGGTCTGACTGCCTTTACACGGCCCATCATTTTAACTGTTTTTTGAAAAGAGTTTCTGCAATTTTAAAAACCTAAATCAAGCTGAAGAAGTCGAATGCACCATCTAGTATTTTATCAGACTGACTGGTATATCACCCTACCAGCTAAGAAAACAGCCTAGGTCTAGAAACTTCAGTTATGTTTGAGAAGACAACTGTTTCCATGCAACAAATTTAAATTCAAAATATTTTTATTCAATTAAACTTTTACAAGTATGTTTGAATCGTCAATTGTATCTCCCACTGGTTCGAAATGCTTTTCCTGCCGAGTAGAACTAGCAAGAAACTCGGCGGTTGCTCTTTTCAGAGATTTGATATACAGTATTATGCCATGTATAAAAGTAATTGAACTCCCGCGCATTGCTGGAGCAAACTGCAGGACGCTTATATGCTTTTTCAAGAGCATAATTGTAATGGATTCTTTAAACTTGTGTCAAAGTGAGTCCAAAATTGTTTACGGACCAACCTTGTCATTAAGAAACTTGTCAATTGTATACTAACCACGACTTGATAAATCTTGTTTAACACAGTGTTTAAACTACAATGGCAAATCTGAGAACTCTTTCGGAATCATAAGCAGCCAATATCAAACCCGGGGCGGGCTAACTAGTAACAAAAAACGGTGTTTTCAGGTGCCAATTACGGTGGCTCCCTTTTTCGCGTACAACGCAACGCAACACTGCGGAGTGTTCTGGCAAATATCCGTAGTGAGACACGAACATCGGCCCACCACTAAGCATCGCTCCAGGGACCTGATCGCAGCTGGTGGCAGGTATTTTTTAGTAAAATTGGTAAAAAAGAAATCTTAGTTTGGTGGCAGGAACTTAGCTAAGCACTGGTTTCCACCTAAGCGGAGCAAAGAAATGTGTTCAGTCGACCTCATCAAATCAGCTGCCCAACCGTGGTTTGACAGCTACAGTTTGATAATATCCTCTGATCGGTTGATACTCGCCCACTATTGGCTACAATGCATTGTTGCAATTGCAACAAAAATACCATAAAATCAGCCAATCACAACAATTGACAAACGTATCGGCGGTTCTCTGGTGCTGCGAATTAGTGCAAATGTTCATGGGCGGCGGTAATCACTTAACACCAGGTGACCTGCCTGCTCGTTTGCTCGCTATTTTTTATTTAAAAAATGAGATTGTTGATAATTGATCCAATTTTTCCGAAATGTCCAACAGATTTTTAATAAATGACGAGAAAAAAAATCACGTCGTCTTTTGAAAATCTGATTGGCCAACATAATTATCTCATCTCCGCTCCGCTTACATGAAAACTGGGCTTTATCTTTTTCGGACAGAAAATCTATCCTTCCCTTTCAAAAATGTAATACATCAATTAATAATTCAGGTATGACAACTTAGTGGAAGAGTTCTGGAAAGTCGCCCGAGTAGAAAAGGACCACAATAATGGAGAATTAAAATGCACGTCTGTCGGTTTCTCCATGTCTCTCGAGAGGATGGCTGCCATCTTGAAAAACATGGAGATCGAAATACCACCTGTTATTAAAAATAGTGAGGTAAGACTTTCTAAAGTAAACGTTGGATCAGAGTGTTGGGCCGAAATGCACTCTGCCCAATTGTAAATACTGATACACTGATTTGTTCATATTGTATTGTAAAAATCTGGTCCATAAAAAATAAAGAAATGGGGGCAGTCAAACTTGTCAGCTTTAAACCATTTTTGTAACTCGTTACGAAATTTGTGTATATTATGTACCTATACTAGATGATACCCGCGGCTTCGTCCGCGCAGATTGAGGTTTCTTAAAAATCCCGTGAGAACGCTTTGCTTTTCCGGGATAAAAAGTCGCCTATGTCAGTTTCCGGACGCAAGCTACCTCTATACCTTTCATATAAATCGGTTAAACGATATCGGTTAACGGAATCCCGTGGAATCTTTTTGATTTTCCAAGATAAAAAGTTGTAAGTAGTAGTCGGAGAAGTGTCCTTCCCCGATTACTGTAAGCTAGGGTGCAAGCTAGCTCTGTGCCAAATTTCATCAAAATCGGTTAAACTGTTGAGCCCTGAAAAGTTAGCTGACAGACAGACAGATACACTTTCGCATTTAGAATATTAGCATGAATTTAGAAGCGTGACAGACATTTTAAATTTAGAAACAAATTCATCACTAACCGACTTCAAAAATAGGAGGAAGTTCTCAATTCGTCGGAATCTTTTTTTTTTTCAATTTCAAACATTCATTTTTTTCAAAACAGAGCAACACAATCTGCGTTTGCGTATGCAACGGCAGCAAAGCCGTTCGCGACGGTTCGGAAGTGAAACGCGCGCGGATCGCTCGCGAACTCTGGGCCAGTGGGCATTCAGCTTTATGTTGGTCTGCCAACCCGTCGGATGCACATGATCTGACGAAGTCTCCTATGGTCCTGGTGCATGACAGCCTTTATGTGCTTGTGTCTTGCTGGGAGGGGAATAGGTGAGCGTTCCAAGTTTTTGAAGTAAGAAGTCTTAGGTTAGGTTAGTATAGGTATAGCGCATAACTGAGGAGGCTCAGAGCGTGACAGTAATCTGCTCTTCATATTCAAAACGTAGCACTTGCAAAATAACGGCTCGGAGGAACTGCACTTTTCCTTAGCACATCTAAAATTTTCATGCAAGTACTGCCAAAATCCTTAGCAAAAACATACTTCCAATGAAAATTTTCCTGAAAAATATTTTTTGTTGTGTCGGAAAGCCCCTTGGGACTCCATTTCTCTTAACCGTTATTTGGCAAGTGCCGCGATTTCAATATGAAGGGCAGAGTTGTTTATTGAACTCTCGCGTCAGACATCACACCCCTCCCGCACCGCTCCACTTCTGCAGGAACCTACTCAGTTATGCCTTATGCCTGTAGCAGTAGGTAAACTGAAACCTAAAGTAACTAAACCTGAAGAAAAACATCCCCAGGAAACCTGCATGCCTGAGAGTACTTTATAATATTCTCAAAGGTGTGTCAAGTCTGCCAATCCGCTCTTGGTTAGCGTGGCAGATTATGGCTTGTGCTCAATAGTGTGCCGGCGATGGGTTGGTCGTGATGATGATGAAGAAGAACTACAGTTACAACATGTCAGGACTCTATCAATTCGGAATGCAGAGTAGAGCCAGTAAGAATCTTAGCAGACTTTTTGTTGTCTATTCCAGAGTGCGCGAATTCAAAGTGTATGCAACAGAAGTGATTGAGTTCATAAAACAGAAAATGAGCCCTGATATCATTAGGAACCCGGAGTGTGGTAAGTTTCCATTTAATTTTATAAGTATAACCTGTGAGTGTTTGATTTCTAATCTCATAAAATGTAAAGTCCTGACTACATAAACTAGTCACGGCCATGAGCTAGTCACAGGCATCAACAAGTCACAAGCATCAACTATTCTCAGGCATCAACTAGTCACAGGCATCAACTAGTCATAGGCATCAATTAGTAGTCACAGGCATCAACTATTCACAGGCGTCAACTAGTCACAGACATCAACCAGTCAAAGGCAGCAACTAGTCACAGACATCAACTAGTCACAGCCATCAACAGCTAGTCACAAATATTTTTCCTTACAGGCACTCGAACCACGAGTTGGCCCGAGGGTGAGAAGTCGAACAGTCCGACCATAGCAGTCACCTTCATCACCGCGAGCGAAAGGATCACCAAAAGCAGCAAAAGACAATGTGAAGTTCAAGTAAGTTTGAGTTCTTCACAATTTTTCCACTAATTCACATATGTTTGTAAAAATTAAGCAATACCCTAAGTACCTATAGTAAGTACCTAAGCAAAATTTTTTGTGGCGGGATTATCTTTGGCCCTCAGGAGAAATTATTTGTCTTTAAAAAAATGACAAAATTATTATCCAAACTAGCCGATGCCCGCGACTTCGCCCGCGTGGATTTAGGTTTTTCGAAATCCCGTGGGAACTCTTCGATTTTCCGGGATAAAAAGTAGCCTATGTGCTAATCCAGGATATAATCTATCTTCATTCTAAATTTCAGCCCAATCCGTTCAGTAGTTTTTGCGTGAAGAAGTAACAAACATACACACACACACACACACACACACATACAAACTTTCGCCTTTATAATATTAGTGTGATGTGATTTGTTTTTTCCCCACAGATAAACAACCAAATGACCTCAATCCTAGTGAACCTAGGTCTCCTGCCAGTACTAAGCAGAGTGCGTGTGAATGTACTGGCGCTAGCGTGCGAGGCGGGTTGCGTGCGTGCACTAGCGGCCAACCTCAGCGTGCCCATCGACGTGCCCTACCTCCAACACGCGTTCCAGCCCGTCTGTGATATGTATGTACATATATAATACTTCATATCAACAAGATAAAGTTGAAAACTAAACCCCGACTGCGATCATCTTAATAACATTGAAATTAATTAACTGAACCTGCATTTAAGCAAATAAGATTGATTTGATTTGCGCCGCTTGAATCCAGCGGCTCCCTGAGACTCGTTTGACGTCGTCTGGAGGGTCTTCCAACGTCTGCGTCATCATCATCGTCATCATTAAACCTATATTATTTCCTTTCCAGGTATTTCAAACGCCAGAACATTCTAGAAGAAGCCCTCCAAGAGTTAACCAACATCGCCAAACAAGTGAACCAAAGCAGGAGTCCAGATGAGACGCAGCTGTACGCTCTCTTTTCAATACCCGATTCCTTATGTCGTATGATTACTTGATATTTGTATTGGATAATATTATCCAATACAAATATCAAGCATATATATGCTCGATTCAAAATTTAGTGCCTATAAAGCACTAGTCACACAGGAATTTTGCGTTTAATTTTGTGTGAAACTTGTCTCTCGCCCTTTTTATACAGGGTGTAACCAGAATGCTAGCAAAAACGAAAACAGGTGATAGTACTGATGATGACAGACTGATAAGATACCATCAAAAAAGGTCGAATTTTTTTTTAAATCCTGTATTTTTTAAAAGTTCACAACATATTGTAAATAAAACATCTGACTGACGCTAGAGGCGAACAAACGTTACTAACGTGAATACAAACGTAAATGGGTCACTCGACGTCAATGCCGCGTCGTAGGTGGGGCATTGACACGAGTTTAGCACGCTATACAACGCGGGTTTGAAAAATAATAAATCACTAAAACTACAAGACAGGCAAATGGTTTTAGGCATTGGATTGTGTTTAGGTAGTGTAATAATAATAATAATGCTAAGTTTTTGCTAGCGTTCTGGTTACATCCATACTATAAATGCGAAAGTGTGTCTGTCTCTTTGTCTGTTTGCTACCTTTTCACTGCCCAACAGGTTAACCGATTCTGACGAAATTCGGTATAGAGTTAGCTTATATCCCGGGGATGGACTTTTTAACCCAGAAAATCAAAGATTTCCTACGGGTTTTCTAAAGACCCATCCGTTTAACCGATTTGTAAGAAATTTGGTGCTGAGGTAGCTTGCGTCTCTGTAATTGACATAGGCAACTTTTTATCCCAGAAAATCAAACAGTTCCCACGGGATCTCTAAAAACCTAAATCCACGCGGACGAAGTCCCGGGCATCCTCTAGTCCTGTATAAATAGCGAGTAAAGGAGCAGATAGGTCACCTGTGTGCTTAGTAGGAGATTTTACATCTCACGAGCGTTAATAGAATTCGATCATAGAAACACTTCAGCGTTAAAATGAAATCGATCTTAACGACCTTGTTTCATATAAATCTAAATCCTTGGTTTGGAATTCCAGTGTGACTAGTTCTTAAAGCTATAGACTCAACTTTATACTGGTCGAGTGATCTGGTTTTTTTTTTTTTAATCCTAAAATCTTTAAGAGGGTTCGTTCATAGATTGAACGTATCACCCTCATGGGAGCAAAATCCTTAAATATAGCTTACGATTTAGATACACCCTATATAGCCCGTAAAGTGATCTGGCCTCCTTAGACAAAGGGTGGGCTAGAACACTGGTACAAGTACCTAGTTTTTTTTTTGTTGCCAATGAGATTGTACTATACAGGCTGGCCGGGGATGTGACCTCTAAAAGAAAAATTTAAATAGCTTATATCAAGGGGTATCCAAATCACCCCTATGTATATCCAGCTATTTTTAGTAGTTTAGGAGATATGAATTTTTTTAATGATTTTTATTCATAATTTTTTTCTTTTAGACGTCACATCTCTGGCCATATGTAAAATGGAATAAACATAATTCAGAAAAGTATTTTAGTGATAATAACCCATTCGTTGAGTGATAGAGAATATGATTTATAATATTATGATATACTTTGGTAGGTATATCATAGATTATCTTCTCATAACAGAGATATTTTAAGTTATTTAATAAATGTTTAAATTTCTACATTTTATATCTTTAATATCAATGTATTGATTAAACAGAGTCATATTATATGGTATTTTGTGTAAGTACAAAAGAAATATTTAAATAAAATACTTACTATACAAGTGTGAGTTAGTTTTATTTAAATACTAGGCAATCTTGCGAAGAAAACCTCGATAACCTAGAATCATGAAATTTGGCAGGTAGGTCCGAAAAATAAAATCCGAAAACCGTGAATTTATTGTTATTTTCATCACAACAGAATGGGTTCATAAAGAAATAGTATTTTCAAAGTAAGATAACTATACAAAGTGGAGTATCATATTATGAAAGGGCTTTTTCTAAAGCAGATGTTTTTTAATACGTCATAAAAAATTAAAGTGTGTTTAAATTCTCAAAGTAAGATAACTATACCAAGTGGGGTATCATATGAAAGGGCTTGACCTGTATTCTAAAACAAATTTTTATTTATTTTTATGCATAATAGTTTTTGATTTATCGTGCAAAAGTCGGAAAAAATACCCGAGTACGGAACCCTCGGTGCACGAGACTGGCACTCGGCCGGTTTTTTTATTCCGTCACTCCGATGGAAAGTCCAGCTCTGAGATTTTGCTGCCTGATTTTTCACAGGCTACTTTAATAGCCAGTGTTACAATAATGAAAAGGCTTCGCGTAATTTTTCACATGCTACCAGTGACGGATTAACCCTTAATCAAACTAAGCAATTGCCTAGGGCATCACGTCTGATGGGGCACCAGAAGAAGCACAAAAAAAATCCGTCCTTAGGGCATCACGTCTCACTCTCACGTCACCAAAAACCACATCAATAAATAAATAAATAAATTTTGCTTTGGTTTTTATTGCTGTCGCGCCTACCCCACTTCTAAAGTACGTTACATGATACATCTCATCATCTAATTTTACAAAAACTAATGTTTTTAGGCGGTAAAGGTTTAAAGAGCGATTCTAGTTGACATACGGATAGGGGGGCCCACAGGCATGGATTGCTTAGGGCATCAAGTAGTCTTAATCCGTCACTGCATGCTACATATGAAATGGTCCATCTCTACACCAGGACCAGTCCTCAGTCTTCCTCATCCAGCTGCTTCATATAGACATTTGGTGGGAGTCCAGGATATCAATGCATCAAAGGCACCAAGGACATATGCACAGGTGGGACCGACGGCGCGGGTCCCAGCTGCAGGGCGCAGTCATGCTGCATCAGCATCGACGCAATGATGGAGAGGAACACAGCCAGGGTTGCCCAGAATACTAGCACCAGGCAGAGTCTTGCACCACGCCAGGGTAGTTTACCTTGATAGTGCAGGACCTGATCGTAGTTCAGTGGCCTGAAATTGACAAACGGTTCATGAAGACCAGTTAATACAGTCAAAATAATACATGAGCACCTACTTAGAATTAATTGGAGGTCTAGACCTCCATATAGATATAGATAGCCTAGTGGTTAAGATTTCGGCCGCTTATTCAGAATGCCAGGGTTCGATTCCGAGCACGCACTACATTCGGAGTATAATAGATTTCGGAGCTATAATATACCTATGCATTTTAAGCAAATATATAGTGTTTTTTTTTTAACTGGGCCAGTATGGGGAAATCCAAAACTATAAGAGATTTACAAGGAAACTGTCTGACGAAACTTTTTTTGGGAGAACTATTTTGGAATAGTAAATTTTTTGGTCAAGCGTGAGATGTCCGCCCATACATGTAGGTACATGAAACAGTCGATAGTCATTAAAAAATATTTAGTCAATTTCATTGATCTTTATGGACAGCTCATGCTTGACCGAAAAATTAACTATGCCTAATTAGTTTTCACAAAAAAAGAGTTGAAATTTCCTTGACAGTTTCCCTGTATCACTCAACTAGCGACCCGCCCCGGCTTCGCACGGGTGGACATTTATTTTTTCTATTTTCCGGGATAAAATTTGCCTATACGGATTTGGAAGAATCCCTCTAAGTAATGGTAAAAGAAATTTTGAAATCGGTCTAGTAGTTTTAGAGCCTATTCAATACAAACATACAAAAATACAAAGGTTTCCTCTTTATAATATTAGTAATAAGTATAGATGAGTATTAATATGTACCTACTTACCTATACTTTTTGATTGTGATTTGTGAGGCTGTCGGAGCCAATAAAGGCTGTCTTTCGGGATCCATTACAACATCCAACAAGTCACACAATAAAATCTTCGAAAACTTTTCTCCTGTTTTATTTTTACCGTAGATCGCAAAAAAAAAAAATTTTAATACACAAACTTCACGTTTAATCACACTTTGCGATTTTCAAAATTTTTTGACATTTAATAACACTTGATCACCATTCAAGTTTTTTTGAACTATTTTGAGTTTCCGTGCTCTTTGAATGCATTCTTGTTTATAATGGCACGCACCAGTTAAATTTTAACTAACTATTTTGGTTTTAAAATTTAAAGTTTTTGTGAGTCTGTAATTGTTTTTTTATTATTATTGTTTATATTGTAGATATTATTCGCAACACAACAAATTTTCCACTCGAATGAAACAAGACTGGTCTGACCTACCAATTCTGATAAGTAAGAGTAAAGAACCCGAATGCAGTCTGCAGCGGTACCTATTATTAGCACAATGCCTCATACCTACTATACTGTATAGTAATACCTACATCTTAATTAAAACTATACTTATCTAACTAGGTACCTACTTCTGTTAAAATATTACCCAATTAATTAAGTAGATACGGGTAAGGAAGGGGGGGGGGGGGGATACTTTTAGCAATCTATACCCACTAAGTATGTGTTGTAGGTATGCATAGTTCCCGACAGGTCGAGTTGGCAATCGGGGTATAAGGCGGGGGGACGCCCCACACGCCCGCGCCCGCCCGCATCGGGTTAGCGCGGAGGCGATTATACGGGTGTGCGGGGCGTCCCCACTCCGATTGCCATCTCAACCTGTCGCGTACTATAGTTTCAGCTTTCTATAATTATATTCGCCTAAAAATTTAATCCAATAGACAGTATGAAAAATCGGTCAACTCAATCGGTCGGTCGGATTCATACACGAAGGGTTCTGTACCATCATCATACAAAAAATAATTTTAATGTTTTTTTTTTTAATTTTCATGGCGACTATTTTGAAATTTTTATTGGCAAAAAAATACACATTCTGTGAAAATTTCAACTCCCTACCTATTACGGTTTACGCAATACAGCCCGCTGACAGACGGACTGACGGACAGCGGAAGCTTATAGGGTTCCACTTGGGCACCCTTTGGGTAGGTACGGAACCCTGCGCTTTCCGGTGCGAAATCCATTCTGGGGTTTTTTTATTTTAGATAGATTAATTAATTGAAGTAGGTAAGAACAACTTTTTAATTAAACTCAAAAAATATAGGTAGGTTATCCGCAAAAGTTATCATAGCAGGTTATCGAAAGACTGCCGGTTCAAGGTGGATGAGACAACGCGTAAGTATCTACCTATTTATATAGGTACATTATTGTCGCAGTAAAATGGAATAAACATGTAGATACGCCGATTTCTCCGAGGTTTTAGGACAGTTTTGCATTTATTTAGGGTTCCGTTTTTCCATTTGAGGTACGGAACCCTTATTACTTCTAGGATCACTTTGTTGGCTGTCTGTCTGTTTGTCTGTCCGTCCGTCCGTTGTGTCTGTCAATTTTTATAGTTTTTGATTTATCGTGCAATATGTTGGAAAAAATACCCGAGTGCGCAATAACCCTCAGTGCGCAAATCTGACTCACACTTGGCCAGTTTTTTTGGATCCAACTTCTTTAGTGCTACTCTTACTGCCCGTCTGAATCATGAAGATACAGGAACTGTTGATGGTGAATATATTGTAGGTACTAAGCAACGACTTCATGATTGAACTCCAAGTTCCAACCTTAACCCTGATGATATATTAGGTATAGGGTGAAATAATTCACTAAAATAAAATTCTTTAAACAGCCAAAGAGTGACGCACATTATAAACAACAAAAACGGTTTGGCCACCCGAGGCTTATGCTTCTTAGGTATGAAATCAATAGAGTGTACTTTGACTTTGCTTAGACTTAAGTTTCAGTTAAAACGAGACAGATTCATGCCAGTGGTATAACACTGTCTCTTTTTAACAGTGTCCTAAGTCAGAGCAAATTCAAAGTGCACTCTATAGATCTCAGCCTTAGACTCAGGCACACACTTCTTTAAATCTAACATAATATCTGATGTTGGTTGAGAATTTGAGATAGATAGGTAGGTATACCTATTAACTAAAACAAAACTTAAAAAAAAAAACAAAAAGTAAAAAAAAAATGTTTTAGAGGTACCTAGGCTTATAATAATAATAATACCTATTAACTCTATCAACTCTACCCAGTACCCACCCACAGCAAACTAACTTCAAATTCCAACTGCCATAATAACTTGTGAGTCGCAAATTAACTTCAGTATGAGGATTATGCGGTCAATCTCTTGCTACCAGTATTATTACTATCAGTCTAAAGTTTTGTCTCTAACTAGGAAATATTTGTCTTTATGAAGTTAATATGCCACATATTAAAGTTATTACTCGTCTCTAGTAGTACATAATAATATGAGTACCTACCTTCTTTGCTAACAAAGTATCACGATAAAGCACAACGCTCACAGATAGAGTGAAATCGCACCAAAGTTTTTTAGGGTTCCGTACCTACCGAAATAGGAAAAAAGAAAACCTTTTAGGATCACTTCGTTGTCTGTCTGTCTGTCCGTCTGTCGTGTCTGTCAAGAAGCCCTATAGGGTACCTACTTCCCGTTAACCAAGAATCATGAAATTTATCAGGTAGGTACCTAGTAGGTAGGTAGGTCTTATAGCACAAGTAAAGGAAAACATCCGAAAACCGTGAATTAGTGGTTACTTACAAAATAAAAAAAAATGTGTTCACGAACAAAATAGTAATACCTAGTATTTTCAATGTAAGATAACTATACCTACCAAGTGGGATATCATATGAAAGGGATTTGCCTGTAGGTACATTCTAAAGCAGATTTTCGTTTATTTTTATGCAATTTGAGTTATCGTGCAAAATGTAGAAAATAATATCCGAATACGGAACCCTCGGTGCGCGAGTCTGACTCGCACTTGACCGGTTTTTTAATTCATCATCATCATCATCATGATCAACCTTTCGCAAGCTCGCTCTAATTGAGCACGGTCTCTTCTCAGAATGAGAATATTACCTATTATGAACTAGAGGATGCTCACGACTTCGTCCGCGTGGATTTAGGTTTTTAAAGATCCCGTGGGAACTGTTTGATTTTCCGGAACAGACAGACAGACAGGCACACTTTCGCGTTTATAATATTAGTATGGATTGGGTAGGTAGGTACCTACTCATTTATCATTGTTATTTAAGTAACTTTCTCATTAAAAAAATTATAAGTAGTTCTTAGGAACCACTATAATTGAACAGCGTATCTATCTAATGATAATTATACTTTAAATTAATTAGGTAACTTTTTTTAACGTAATCATTACAGACTACCTATCTAGTTTACCTAACTTAAAGTTAATATATTTTGGTTTAATTGGAAATCGACTTGGTTTTTACAAGCTTCAATACCTAGGTATCTACCTAGGTTTTATGAATGAATAAAAAATGTCTGTGTCTGTTATCTTTTCACGGCCCATCCATTTAATTGATTTTGAGATTTGGTAGGTTTTATAAATATTCTCTGATAATTAAAATAGTCTGTGTGTCTGTCTGTTTGTGTTTGTTATCTTTTCACGGCCTATCCGTTTAATAAATTTAGATACTTGGAAACAGAGAACACAGAGAAAGTTTGTATCCCGGCTTGCACGCAGGCTATTTTTCATGCCGGAAAAATAAAAAAGTTCGGGATTTTCAACAACCTAAATCCACGCGGGCATCAGATAGGAATAAATAAAAATAAGTACAATAATTACCTAGTCACAGAATATAATAATACTAGAGGATGCCCGCGACTTCGTCCGCGTGGATTTAGGTTTTTAAAGATCCCGTGGGAACTGTTGGATTTTCCGGGATAAAATGCCTATGTCAATTATAGGGACGCAAGCTACCTCGGTACCAAATTTCATATAAATCGGTTAAGTGGATAGGTTTTTAGGAATCCCGTGGGAACTCTTTAATTTTCCGGGATAAAAAGTAGCCTATGTCCGTCCCCGGGATATAATCCTGTACTAAATTTCGTCAGAATCGGTTAAACTGTTGGGTCGGGAAAAGGTAGCAGATAGACAGACAGACAGACACACTTTTGCATTTATAATATTAGTATGGAAGTATTGATTATAATAGCACCTAGTTAGGTAGTTACTAAAATAGTTTTGTTTATTCTACTCATTTCCTGCACAACTAATCAGGCATTGTTCAATAGTTTCAATAGTTCAGTTGATGAGCCGTGAACAACGAAACAATGGATTTGCTGATAGAATATAGATTAATTATTGTTTATTTAGTTCAACACACTCATTAGTGACCACGTAACTTAATCGACACCTGCAAAGAAAAACATCGTATCTCAGTTTTCGTAGGTAGCTTAACAGGACAGCGCGTCAAAAATTAACAAAATAAAGTTAAACAGCACTAAAACCCGACCTTTTTTGTTTTTTTATTCAATTAGACTTTTACAAGTTCTTTTGAATCGTCAAAACCATCCACCATGTTACCACCACCACCACTACGGATAGATAGCGATATGACATACGGACGAAATTAATAATTAATCTATCTGTAATCTGTCGATAAGCTACTTAGCAATGTTGTTATTCGTCAAAAGTCTTTTTGACAAAATATCAGCGTTGCTAGGTAACTTATCGACAAGTTAAATATAGATTGAGCATTAATTTTGGCCGATAGTAAAATTGTTTTTGTGTCGCTCGGTGTCTATATTTATAGTTATTTACGTACTAGAAGATAGAAGTCTTTATTGCACTCAAAAACATGTAAACGAACAACACAGAAGGAAGAAAACACCTTCCTTCCTTGATGATGATGGATGATTGAGGATGGATGATGCCTTTTCTCGACTTTTTTGACACGATCTTTTTCACGGGCTAAAAAATCGTTAGTCGAATGAAATTAGATATACGGATGAGCGCAAAAAAATAACATTTGTTGTTTCTAAGTACTGAGTATAATATAATAATAATTGTAACTCCAAATCGCTAAAATATGAGTTATGACCTTTTTCTTTGTAAGTGTCGCTATGACTTATTTATGTTTTAGGGAATATTATTACAATGCGCTAAACTTTATTATTACATGTATTTTATTTACTGTGTTTTCGTACTCACCAAAAAAGCTGTGTTTTCTTTTTTGATAGATATTATAATTTGACAGCCTTTATGCCATGCCTAAGCCCCGCCCTGACGAATTTAGTACAGTACAGTTTCGCCGAAAGCATTAGCCGAATGCGATAACTTGAATCATATTATACATTGGCCAAAGCAATGTATAGAATTTACCTACTTTAGTAGGTACTAGTACTAGCGTCAGGTCGAGAAGGCAATCGGGACAACCCCAGTGCTAACCCGGTGCGCAGAAACCACAAAAATCCCTTTCAAAACTCATCCTTTAAGCATTTTATGCACCGTAATGTTCAGGAAGCAGGTAGGTACGTTAACCAAATAAATTTTCTGCGAAAACAAAGAAATGCTGGAACAAGCGTGTCATCGTGGATAAAATATTACTGTTTGCTCGCGAAGATTACTTGACGCCCGTTCCGAGAAATTCACAGCTTCAACGATTTGCCATTTTTAACCCCCTACCTAAGAGGAGTGTTATAAGTTTGACGTGTGTATCTGTGTATCTGTCTGTGGCATCGTAGCTCCTAAACTAATGAACCGATTTAATTTAGTTTTTTTTGGTTGAAAGGTCGAAAAGAGGTCGATCGAGAGTGTTCGTAGCTATAATCCAAGAAAATCGGTTCAGCCGTTTGAACGTTATCAGCTCTTTTCTAGTTACTGTAACCTTCACTTGTCGAGGGTGTTCTAAATTTTTAATTTACACTTGTTATTTAAGTCGTGGTCCCGTCGTGACCACGACTCATGCAACTGAGTCAAAATATCAGCAGTTAAAACACCAAATTAATCGTGGTACATGTCAATGAAATGTATTTCATTCACCCGATCTGTGTCTGTGGTTTACCAAATTTACCTAGCTAATATCTAGTTACTCATAAAAATTTTGCTTTCATAAACTTGTCAAGGGACAAACCTTCCTTTCTCCTTTACATACAGCTTTATTAAGACCAGCATCCAAACGATGTCTCACGGAAATATTATGAGGTCATTTGTGGGGCTCGAGGATTTATCGCTCACTCTTGGCGACACGGCTTTGCATTATTGCGGGACCGCTTTTGTCTTTCATGCTGATTATTGCCGCGTCGCTTCTGATGACGAGGAAGCTAATATTATAAAGTACCACCTAAGTACCTATTTACGGAGGTTTTTCATCTTTGTCTCCTGTAGATTGTAACGTTCTATCGTGTACACACTCATTGAATTTTTTTTTTTTTTTTAATTTAATAGGAAGCCAACGGTATTATCGTTTCCTAAAGTTGGTTCCGTGGAAAAGTAAGAATGGTTCTTCTTTTCAATCGTTCACTCTTGACAGAGCGGTCGTGGCTATGATTTGTTCACTGCTGCTCTTGGGATCTCCCTCCAGCGACTTCTGTTGGTGGCACGTGTACACACGGAGACAGGACCCTAGTTAGGGAACGACTAGGTGGACGTGTGCCTACCTCTCGATCTTGTACCATGATTTTCTTATTCATCATCATCATGATCAACCCATTTCCGCCCCACTACTGAGTACGGGTCTCCTCTCAGAATGAGTAAGGTTTAGGCCATAGTCTGCCACGCTGGCCCAATGCAGATTGGCAGACTTCACTTCTTCTGAGAGAAGTTTTTCTTAATTATTAGTGTCAATTAACTTTTTACGATTTTTTTAGTAATAATTGGCGTCAATTAGTTTAGTTTTACTCGGGATTACAAAAACTACGATAATTTTTAATTTTAATTAGTATTAAGTGTGAATTCGACGAACAGCAGGATTCGTTTTGTGGTAAATATAATAGGTATTATTAAATTATGCTGTGAATGTACCATCATATTGTTGTCATGTAAGAAGACATGAAAAAGATTATTCTTAGCTCAAATAACAAATATTAAAGCAAAGCATATTGTACGAACGTTGAAATAATTTATTTCCCTGAAACTTTCCTGATTAAAAATCACTGTTGCTATTTAATAACGCAGGAATGAAAACGAGCTGGGCCAATTAAGCTCGGGATAAAATGAAAAATAATTTATAGCGCTCCTAAATCGTGTTTGGCTTCGAGATTAAAATCAGACTTTCGCAGATCGCAATTGGGACACCTAGAATTTTTCTTTGACAAGCAGCGAGCTTGCTTACCTACTACCGGCTCGCCTGCCTGCTTGCCTGAGCCTTGTGGAAGTCCCTACAAGAGACCTATGTCCAGCTGTGGACATAGGTTGTGGACATAGGGTGTGGTATTGGTTGACGATGGTGATGATGATGAATAGTTCTATACAAGTGGATTTTTGACGACCTCCCTGACACAGAGGTAAGCGCTATGGTCTTATAAGTTGGAGGTGCGGAATGCGATTCCCGGTGAAGGCAATTTGGGAATTTATATCTTACAAGAGGATGCCCGTGACTTCGTCCGCGTGGATTTAGGTTTTTAAAGATCCCGTGGGAACTGTTTCATTTTCCGGGATAAAATGCCTATGTCAATTACAGGGACGCAAGCTACCTCGGTACCAAGTTTCATACAAATCGGTTAAGCGGATAGGTTTTTTAGGAATCTACGCTCGTGGGAACTCTTTGATTTTCCGTGCCTTAGCCTATGTCCGTCCGCGGGATATAAGCTAATCCTGTACCAAATTTCGTCAGAATCAGTTAAACTGTTGGGCCGTGAAAAGGTAGCAGACAGACAGACAGACACACTTTCGCATTTATAATATTATACTACATAGGTACCGTATGAAAAAAGTTTCACTCAAAAATCTCAAACCATGAAGGTTCTATGTCAATTCGAAGTACCTATTACAATAAAACGGCAATTTCATACTTTAACCCCTATTATTAGTATGGATAAATAGTCTCTGGTCTGATCTGGTGGGAAGCTTCAGCCGTGGCTAGGCCCTACCGGCAAAGCTGTGCCAGTAAGCCATTTAACGTTCCGGTACGATGTCATGTTGAAACCAATCAGGGGTAAGTATGGGTTATTAACCAAACTGCCATACCACATCCAAGTTAGCCCGCTTTTATCTCTGCATCATCAGTTCATCACTTATCATCGTAGTCAATGGCTAACTTGTATCAGAATAAAAATAAAAGTATGAGTCACGTATTTGGCAAGATTTACCTATCCTGCAAAAAACCGTGTGGTTTAATGCCGTGTGAACGTGGTTTTACGCTTTTGTCACTCAAAGTTCACGGTATGTTCAACAAACACAATTATCTCAAACCATCTCAAACTAACACAACTGTAAAGTAGGTTTTCATGTCAACCCACGAAGCGTGTGTTAATTTTATTTTCCAACGCGGCTGTTCTGGTGAGTTTTACTCTCAATTTGCACTAAGTGAAAGCCAAGGACACCTGAGCCTCGCGGAGGGAGCTACAGTTTCCTGTATAATAATTCCTCCATAAGGCAAGTTGTAATTCTAACTTATTTCGGCAACTCACATTACAAACATAATTGTATCTTTAACTTCTTTTGGCATAGGCTGAAACAAGATAGCACCCCAAAACTTTCTTTGGGATAACACTGAGGTATCCATGAGGACTTTCCTCCTTACTAAACAAAAAAAACTTCTTTTGGCAAGAGTCATTAAATAATATTAGTACGGCTGCACAACGGGCAGTTAAACTATAAGTTCAAGTTGCCTACCAAGAAAAAATAAGGTTCCGTTTATGACACCCCACTTGTCCAATTAAAAATTCAATTTTTATATATCTGCATTCAGCGATATACCTATGTTGTATGTATGTATGTAATGATTTTAAGATATAAATGTAAATCCATGTCTGTATCTGCAATAATAAGGTTGGGCTCAAAATTATTCGCCAACAGAATTAGGTACTGATAATAAGCTGGTGTGACGAACGGACAGACAGACAAACTTAGTTGCACCATAAGGCTTCTTTACCATTTATTTGGTATGGAACCTTAACAAGCAAAGTGCTGTGTTAAAACAAGATTTGTGCCTACTTCGATGGCTAAAGAATCTTTTGTTCCTGACCTTTTTACCTATCACCTACCTATATTAATTAATAATATTGTTTTTCAGGTCAAATTTTAAAGATGGTGATATCCAACTGGCCCCAAGAAACCAAGCAAATCTACCTTTAAGAATTAAGACACAATACATCTCTGATTTCCATGTCATAAGCATACCATGTATGTACATAGATGTAGATGACTTCATAATGTTTACAGAGTACATACAGACACATCCAAATGCCGGGAAAATTGTGGGTAAAGCTGTATGAAATAATATATCCATTCTTCGTGTCAAGATGATGAATCACCCGCCCTTCGCCAGCTCATGAAATAGATATTGTGTTTCATTTCGCGCCTTGCGACCTAAATCTATCATTTTCAGTTGAAAATCATAGAAAATTAAATGAAAACTGACTAGATTGAGTGAGTCTTGTTTTCATTTAACTTGCTTTTCTCCAAATCTCCAAACATTTAGATAGAAAAATGCACGAGTATCCTACGAAAAAACCGGTTAAGTGCGAGTCGGACGCGCATATGAAGGGTTCCGAACCATCGTATAAGATATACAGGTAACTCCTTTACAGGCCTCCATGCAGAACTCTGCAAGTTAATCTCCATCTATATTATGTGATTTAGTGAATTAATTTTTTTGTGAACGCATTTTTTTTTTTGTGTGATTCACTCGGTTTTCGGATTTTTTCCTTTACTTGTGCTTTAAGATCTATACCTGCCAATCATTATTCTAGGTCAACGGGAAGTAGGTACCCTATAGGTTTTCTTGACAGACATGACAAACGGACAGACAGACAGATAGACAGACAGACAGACAACAAAGTGATCCTTTAAGGGTTCAGTTTTTCCTTTTGAGGCACAGAACCCTAAAAACTAATATCATAGTATGAATGCTCCAGTACAAAATTGCACAATGCGTCCCGCAAGAGCTGTCCAATATTATGTAAAGCATCATCTAAACTTGTGCGATCAAAGCGAATGCGAAGCGGAAACGTTGGCCGCGCGGCGATCGCCTCCGACAATATTTGATGGCGCTTTGCACACTTACGCGACCACTACACCTACACTATAGATTCGTGAGGTGGACGCTCCCGCATCGCATCCTGCATCCCGTATTCATGACGCGTAGGTGTGACCGTGTTTGCGACTTGCGCCAATATTCTTTGATATTCTTGTGAGAACTCCAATATAGTCAGCAAGCAATGGCGTGACGGTCATAGAGGCATAAAACACTGCTTACCTTAGTTGAAATATTTAGCTCAATGCTCATTTTACGTTACGATCTGCCAGTGAATAACTACTTCCTTAACTAATGCTTATCCTGGCTGGAAACGCTGTGCGCGCCACTATCAGCAAGCCGGTGGTGTTGGCTGCACGCGGCAAATGTAGGTACGTACGCCTTGTAGGTATTCGTACATTGGTCGAGTGCGTTAGGCCAATGTGTACAAGGCTCTTTGCCTTTGTTTTGCACGTGCCATGCTACACGTGTAAACCGCAGGTTAAATTTAAGAGCTAAAAAGTAGTGCCTAGGTCGGTATATGAAAATGTAGTTTTTACTTTAGAAATGCACTCGAAGTGAGCTTTTTACCCACCCCATTAACTGGAGCGAAAAACCCGATATTAAATGTGGTTCTGAGTTTTTCGTCTTTCACGCAAGACCACACTAACGACACCAATATAACGCTCGACAAAAAGGTATAGATATATCCTATAGTAGCTGATGCTGATACTTCTAGATGAAGTGAAAGAGTTACTAAAATCGGTTCAGTAGTTTCAACAAACAAATATTTCCTTTTTGTAATAATATTATGGTATCAGTTTTATATATGAGTAAGCACATTAATATTATTAGGTATTTATTGTTCAAAAAAAAGATTCTGACGAATTGAGAACCTCCTCCTTTTTTGGAAGTCGGTTAAAAAAGTAGGTACAATAATTTACTTTTTCATACTATAATGATTTCAAATTACGTACCTTGGTATAGGTAGATATATTTAAAAGCCAACTGTACCTAAGCTAGCCGCTACTCGACAGATTGATCCTAGTACTTAATAAGTTTTGTTTTCTCAAATATTAATTATTCTATACCTACTCGAGTTTCCTTACTTTAAGCTGCGTCTACGCTTGACTAGCGAACCGCGAGCAGACCTTTCCTTCATTCTGTTCCTGGCCTCAAGTGTGGAAGCATCACGAGCCACAACTTTCAGGACGTCAGGAAAAAGTTTCGTAACAAAAAGTCGCTAATCTGGCCCTATCCTAATACGGTCCGTAGTTTTTCAACTTTCCGCACTGAAAGCGTAGCGTGGGATATCTAGTGGAAATTAGCGGCTTGCTTTGGACCTAAATAAGAGAGTTATTTTAGCTTTACCGAAGTTATTAACTTTATGTTTGATGTTGACTATGATGCATAGTTTAACTTTGGGTTTAACTAATAAATTTATCGTTATGAAAATGTTTTAAAACGAAAATCTTTTTGCGCAAAAACATTTCTCGAATATGCTTGTCATATTGTAAGTAGTGCCCGATCGAAAGTTGAATTTTGGCCGAATTTTGGCCGATGAAGCCGAAGGCGATTTAATCGGCTCTCGTAATAACCTAACGCCCGAAGCTAAAGCCGAAGTTTTAATTACCCTATTCAGTTCAAGAAGGTTCAAGGTTGGTAAAATAAAGTTTTTTTTAATTTATTTTGAATATTTTTTTGTTGAGCTTGTCATAAATATACTCATCGAAATAATGTCGATAATATATTATTTGTCATGGCCGATTTTATTGGAATCAAAGCAATTATTTTATCGAATAAGGGTAGTGAAATTAAAATTAATGATTTATAAATACCAATATATACCTACTATAGCGATGTATAACTATTTATTTATTTAAACGTAGGTATATTAACAATTATATTTCGGTGCTTGCTTTCGACTTTGGCTAAGTTTGGTCTATTTGGGCCGAAGTTGAAAGTTGAAAGCCGAAGGTGAATTTGTTTAGGCGGGCACATTGAAATATTTATAATTTATTGTCATAGTGGCTATAGGAATACACATTCTATGAAAATTTCACTTCTTTATCAATAGATATAGATAGTGAGAAATAGATAGGTTCACGAGATACAACCCGCTGACAGACAAACGGACGGGCGGATAGCGGAGGCTTAATAATAGGGTACCGTAGGGTTAAGGTAAGCAAGTCTCCGCATTCTGTTATAAACAATACAGTGAGAAAATGAAAACAAAACAAAATAGTGCAAACAGCCGAGTGAATATTCGCGCACTTTACAAACAACGAGCCTAATTGGCTTTGCCCTTTTTGCCTTGAGTAAACAACTGCTCCATAATATCATAACTTTGTGAAGTCAATTGTTTTCGGATTTGCTATATTTTTATCGAATGAATGCCTCTTTTGCTTAAACAATGCCGCCTATCGAAGTCAAACCAATTTTTAACCCCCGACCCAAAAAGAGGGGTGTTATAAGTTTGACGTGTGCATCTGTGTATCTGTCTGTAGCATCGTAGCTCCTAAACGAATGGACCGATTTTAATTTAGTTTTTTTTTTGTTTGAAAGGAGGCTTGATCGAGAGTGTTCTTAGCTATAATCGAAGAAAATCGGTTAAGCCGTTTGAAAGTTATCAGCTCTATTCTAGTTTTCTTATAGAGATTTTTGTGTCGGGGTTTTTTAAATTTTAAGTTATACCATAATTTTATCTATTTAAAATAGGTACCATTGTACACTTTTTAATTACAATTGATGAAAACAATATTAATGCAATGGTGATAATTAATTAATTACGTTAACTTAAAACTAAAGTTACGAGGGTTCCAAACGCGCCCGGGCGGCGGGATGATTCACTATCTCAGTGAATATCTATCACTAAATAAAAATCATCAAACTTTAGGACAACAACTAGGACTACCTATATTTGTATGTATGAAAATGTTTTTGGAGCATGTATTTTCTTTTACGGAATCAGGGCATTCTCGTTTGAGTTATTGCAATATTATACCTACAGTATAGGAAGTTTTAAATTAACCAAGTATTGCTCAAGTAGAAACACGAAACTCTGAATTCGTTTCTTAATTGGCCCTAATTAGAATTCGGAGGGAATTTGTGAGCGAAGAGCCGCGAGATACGTTTGTATTTTATTTTCTGACGGATTCTGAATAATCAAGTCTTTCTAAATTACGATTTTTGCAAAAGTAAAGAAAAGATATTCTTTTCAATTTTGTGATGAGCTTTCTTTTAATTACAGTAAAATTTTAATGTTTGTGATTAGATAGCTGTTGCTAGCTATAGGAGTTGTTCAAGTTGCTCAAAATATGAGACTTGGTCAACCAACCAAGAGGTCTATTGAGGCACACCATTAAAGAGTGGATAACCAAGACAGGGGGAC
Source organism: Maniola jurtina (assembly GCF_905333055.1). Lineage (NCBI taxonomy): Eukaryota > Metazoa > Arthropoda > Insecta > Lepidoptera > Nymphalidae > Maniola > Maniola jurtina. The sequence goes on from NC_060047.1 coordinate 11,063,734, forward strand.
ATGGAAAACAACTTCATGAGTCTTGTTTCACGGGGGAATAAAAGGATTCAATCATTATGAGATCTTTAGTGTAGTTTGATTCAGACTTAATTAGAGTTAAAACAAAAAAGTTTATATCTAGGTTAGGTAGAAATAAATTAATTTAAAAAAAGTTTGTAAGCGCCTATGACATAGCAATGTGATTTGCTAAGAGCAAAGATTAGAATGAAAAATCTAAAATGCCGCAGTTTTGCTATCAACTACTTACACGTATTTTGAAACCGGTAATACTTAAATGTAACGACGAAGTAGCCGACAAAATAATTTTATACCTACTCTGTACAAACTTAGTTTTGGTTAAGAATACGGCAAAATTCTTGTTCAACATCCTTTTCCTACATACAAAATCTATGTAAAGTAGTTCAAAATTTCCATAGCATACATAGCTTCCGCAGTTAGGGTCGGGACACATCACAACCGTCGCTCGCCGTCGAGCGCCGTGTATAAAAAAATCGAATGTTTGGAGAAGTTGGCTTATTTCCCATAAGACTTAATTACTGACTAGCTGATGCCCGCGACTTCGTTCGCGTGGATGTAGGTTTTTTAAAATTCCCGTGGGAACTCTTTGATTTTCCGGGATAAAAAGTAGCCTATGTGCTAATCCAGGGTATAATCTATCTCCATTCTAAATTTCAGCCCAATCCGTCCAGTAGTTTTTGCGTGAAGGAGTAACAAACATACACACATACAAACTTTCTCCTTTATAATATTAGTGTGATAGTGTGATTGTTTTAGGTGTGAGAATGGGGAGAATAGCCTTGAAGCACTTATTAAAGAAAACCTGAATTATGTGGAAAACTAAAGAAAACCTGAATTCGGTTGATACGGGCTTATGCCTAAAACGTGGCACAAACAATATTGGCAAAAACAATATGCATGTTTTTGCCAATTGAACAATTGCGTGTCTACCATAATAATAATATTAAGTTTATTGTTTAGTATCTTGTTTCATATTCCAAGGACCACTGGTTGCCGCTTACGCAGAACTATCTGTAAGCAGCTTCTATTCATCGTACATGATGCCCTTACATTTCGCTACGATGCGAAATTAATGCTACGATGACGACCACACGCACACGGTAGTGGTATATCCCGGCCCTTATCCAATCGTATTTTCTGAAAATGTTCCAGGTTATTCAGGACTCCGACAAATAAACAAATACCTTAGGCTCCATCTCCACAGGAAAAAGTATCGCGACGAGTCCGTCCTACTATAGTCGGATGATCTCCACGATCACACTATAATATTATAAATGCGAAAGTTTGTATGGGTGTGTGTGTGTGTGTGTGTGTGTGTGTGTGTGTGTGTGTGTGTGTGTGTATGTTTGTTACTCCTTCACGCTAAAACTACTGGACGGATTGGGCTGAAATTTTGAATGGAGATAGATTATACTCTGGATTAGCATATAGGCTACTTTTTATGCCGGAAAATCAAAGAGTTCCCACGGGATTTTTAAAAAACTACATCCACGCGAACGAAGTCGCGGGCATCAGCTAGTACAATGATAATTCCTCCAGCGTGTCGTCACGACTTGCAACGATACGCCACGAGACCGCAATACCTCGTTGCGCCTCTCAAGAGGTCTGCGAGACTAGCCCGCGACGTTATGCTCGTCCAGAGTCACTCGTCGTATCGCCGCGATAGTATCGCGCTTTGGAGACAGACTAATCACATCACACTATCACACTAATATTATAAAGGAAAATGTTTGTATGTGTGTGTGTGTGTGTATGTTTGTTACTCCTTCACGCAAAAACTACTGGACGGATTGGGCTGAAATTTAGAATGGAGATAGATTATACCCTGGATTAGCACATAGGCTACTTTTTATCCCGGAAAATCAAAGAGTTCCCACGGGAATTTTAAAAAACCTACATCCACGCGAACGAAGTCGCGGGAATCAGCTAGTAATAAACTAAATAAAATAAAATTAAAATAAAATAAAAATACTCTCGCCCGTGGAGATAACGCCTTAGTGTAAGCAATTTTGAATCTGCCTTACGAATTGCGAACCTAATTGAGTTTGTTCTTTTTTGCACAAAATAGAGCAAACCACGTTTATTATATAGAAATAAAATTCGACAGTAGAATTTGTATCCATTGTTTTAGATGCACTAGCTTATGCCCGCGTCTTAGCCCGCGTGGAATACAAAAATTTCAAACCCCTACATTTACCCCTACTACGTAACATACAAACTTACACTACTTTGTATCCCGAAATATCAAAGAGTTTTTAAAAACCCTAATTCCACGCAGACGAAGTAGGTAGCTTCACCTAGTCACACTAATATTATAAAGGAGAAAGTTTGTATTTGTGTGTGTGTGTGTGTATGTTTGTTACTCCTTCACGCAAAAACTACTGGACGGATTGGGCTGAAATTTAGAACGGAGATAGATTATACCCTGGATTAGCACATAGGCTACTTTTTATCCCGGAAAATCAAAGAGTTCCCACGGGAATTTTAAAAAAGCTACATCCACGTGAACGAAGTCGCGGGTATCAGCTAGTAAAGTATAACACTAAATTAGCTCGTATATTCTGATGAAACCGTATTTCGATGTTGACACTTTGCTGATTGCAAGACTTCTGCTTGTGATATTTTGTTGCATACAATATTCACATTACTCATTATCGTACACAATGAACATCCGCGGGTGGTTCCAGCTCATTTGACCAGCTAGCGCAAGCTACTTTTAATAAGGGCAAGGTTATAAATCCATACTTCCATTTACCTACAGACATTTAAAACAAAATCGTGATAAAATAAAATACTTAATAGTATTTTATTTTACTGTAATGTACTTAATAGTATTATATTTTGTACTTAAAAGTACCTAAACTGTCGCACTTTCTACTGTTTCAAAAAAGATTAAAAAATTGTATTACTTAAGTTTAGCCCATAGACTAGATCGTAGTAGCAATAAAGCTACCATTATATTATAATGGAGCTTTATGGTAAGGAAAAAAAAATCTTTAGGTTAGTGCATGTAAGATCATTTTCATTCATTTTAGTGCACCTGTAATGGACAGCCATACTGCAATGATTTTGTACATTTTATAGTTATAATTGTATGGAAGTTGTTGGTGTAAATAAAATTGAAAGAAAAGCCACGGAGAGTGGACTCAGGAACTTTTCGATCTTGTCCCCGTTCACCTTTTTGCCACAGTACCGTTTCCCACATCCAAACTTACAAACTTTAATACCTCTGTAACTGTATTATTATATAACTAGCTGATGCCCGCAGCTTCGCCCGCGTGGATTGGTCAGATCCCCTGCAGCATCAGGATTGAGGAGTTGGACTCCAAATTTTTTATGAAACAATGTCGCAAAGTTCCTCTATCGATAAAAAAAAGAAATGACGCAAATCGGTTCAGAAATCTCGGAGATTTCGGTGTACATAGGTAGAAAAACACAACTCCCTTTTTGAAAGTTGGTTAAAAAAGTAGCCTATGTTACTTCCTGGTCAATTCTCTGCTTGTCTGTGAAAATCCCGTCAAAATCGGTTCAGCCGTTCCCAAGATTAGCCTTTTAAAACAGACAGACAGACAGACAGACAGACAGACAGACAGACAGACAGACAAAAATTTTAAAAACGTGTGATTCAGTTATAGTATCGTTCAAATAACCATATGACCTTAATATGCGGTAGTTATTTCGAAATTACAGACAGACACTCCAATTTTATTTATTAGTATAGATGTGCAAGACGGTATCCCGCGCATCAGGGTCTACGAGATAAATCCACTCTACGAACTCTACGAACTGTCTACGAAGCTACGGACGTCTCAAACTTCGTGGCCTCAAGGTTGTTGTGATGTTTAAGTATCAAAAAGTTATATTTGCTGGCGAAGTTAAAGTTACAATATTATTTGCTGGCAAAGTTAATGCAATGGCTTAACCTCTAAAATCAAAATCAAAAACAAAGTCTGCTGAACAAAATGGTAACTAGCTACAGCCAATTCTCACACCAGAACAAACCAGAAACAGTTTAGAAATCTTGAATTTCTAAACTGCCCCGGTCGAAAATCGATACTTGGGCCCACTTACTAGACTAGTCTAACCACAAATCTGACTATTGGGCTAGACTAGAAATAAATAAATTAGAATTGAGTAGAATATATATGTTAGTTTGGAATATCTGCGCAAAGATGGCCTATCGGATATACTCGTATATTTCGGATAGTGTGTTTTTGACCTGGTTTCTCCTTCACCTTTCTAGTATCATACCGCATGGCATCGTCAAGGTCTGCACCCGTACGTAGTCGAAATTCCAGGGACACGTACGAAACGATTTGATTCCTCGTTTCCCATTTGAACCGCTGGGATATGGAACGCCCTTTTGGCATCATTTGCCTGTTTAGTTTACCTTTAGTTACCTCTAAGAGTGTACAGGCATCTTTTAGGCAAGTGGGCTCCTTATAGGCTGCATCATTACGCAGCCAAGCGCTAGTCTGTTTTTAGGAAAAAAACCGGTCAAGTGCGAGTCAGACTCGCGCACTGAGGGTTCCGTACTCGGGTATTTTTCCAACATTTTGCAAACCTGCCAAATTTCATGATTCTAGGTCAACGGGAAGTATCCTATAGGTTTCTTGACAGACACGACGGACAGCCGACAGACGGTCAGACAGATGGACAAACAGACAGACAACGAAGTATTCCTACAAGGGTTCCGTTTTTCCTTTTGAGGTACGGAGCCCTAAAAAATACGGCTCACGCATGCCAGTATGAGTCAGTTATACTTAAGTCTTTTATTTTATCCGTACACGCAATACGCAGTGCGAAAACTTTGGCATTACACAAGACCTACTTACCCCTAACAACCCTTCAACAAGGCTGTCTTGAATTGGGCTCGTTCCGTCATTCCTAGAAATTGCTTTCCCTCGGAATTGTAACCTTGTTATACAAGAAAATCGGGCTAAAGGCGAGAACAAACACGACTTGTGACGAAAAATGTATAGTACGTCACGAATTTTCGCGAGTGTTTTCGTATTCTTACTAAGTATTGTTTTGTACTAAATGACATACTTACGTGATTACATCTGCTTTTATTAGGATTTTGAAGTCCCGTGAAAACTTCGATTTTCCGGGATAAATGTAGCCTATGTCTTCTAGCCAACTTCCAGCAGAAGTCGATGTATAAGAATACCCGGCTGAGTTGTATTGGTTGTGGGCTCTTCTCAGACTTGGACGCGTTTGAGACCCTCGTAGCTTTAGTTAAAATTAAGGTAATTATCACCTCTACATCATTGCTTGACAATAAAGTGTACAACAGTACCCAATTTGAATAAATGATTTTGACTGGACTTTGACTTTGACTTATGTGTTTCAGGCTTAAATGGCGTGCTTTGACGTATTATTTGATTATGTAGATTTACTTCAAAAGATACCTAGGAAGATATATTTTGCATAGAAGTAGGGGTTTTCGGTGTTTGGTTCGGGATAATGTTATTCAAAGAAAATCCTCGGTAAAAATAAATAATGTGTTTGTTTAGGCCAAAATTGGGTCTTATTAGTGGGAGGTCTCAGGTTCGATTAGCGGCAGGAGATTGGAATTTTATAATTTCTAATAAATTTCTGGTCTGATCTGGTGGGAGGCTTCGGCCGTGGCTTATTCTTACTTACCTTACCGGCAAAGCCGTGACGCCAAGCGATTTAGCGTTTCGTTACGATGCCGTGTAGAAACCAAAGGAGTATGGGTTTAATGAAAACTGCCTTACTCCTTCCAGGTTAGCCCGCTTCCATATTAGGCTGCATCATCACTTACCACCAGGCGAGATTGCAGTCAAGGGATAACTTGTATGCGAATAAAAAATAAAAAAACTTTCGTCCAGCTGTGGACGTCTATCGGTTGAGGTGACGACGACTACGAATAAATCCGAAAGTTTCCGAAAGGACCGTTCTGGTCTCACCACAAAAACTGACAGAAGTTCCAAACGCGTTTGTTTGGGCTAAACGGGATTAAAGTTTGTTTAAACCACAAGTAAAGTTTTTGTGGTAAGCCAGCTGGATTTTGGTGTAAATGTATCTAATAGTGTCACAGCTACTATACTAGCCGTTAGTTTAAGTGGTACAAGTTAATCCTTGAATTCGATTTGTTGCATTGACATTCCTTTCACACGGCAGTCCAGTTTTGCAGGACCAGCTGTACTTACTGTTACTGTATCCTGTATGGCTGTGTTACGGTATCCTGCAAAACTGGACGCTGGGGTTCACAATAGGGTATTTTACTCTAATTTTTTCATTACTTTATTATAAACTAGGATAAAAATAATGACGTAAACTGAAAAAACTAATTAAATCGATGAAATGAAAAAAAAAAGTTATAAGCATAAAAAAGTTATATTTCAGATTAGACAGAGATAGCGATAATAGCATTATGACGTCCCTCCGTCACTAATGCCATAGTAGCTTCGTGCGGTTTCATACAAATTTTCGTTTTGCGAGAAAGGGATAGAAGACCCTCCCACTCCAAAATTAAAATGCCTGTAACTTTGTAAATCTTTGTTGGATTTTAATATTTTTTTCAGCGTACGTCATTATTTTTATCCTAGTTTATAATAAAGTAATAATATTTTACAAATTCAAAAGTAGGCAAATACTTTATTATTTGTGTAGTCACGTGAGCTAGCAACTTAGCTTAGCTCAGTGATGTTGGAAATGTTGAAAATACGTTTGAGAGAAAATCAAAGTAATTATGTTTTAATCATGCTAATATTTTTTAAAGCTGCCACTCATTCGAGAAAAAATATTTTACATTAAAAAGTAGTTTTTATAGGGCTTCAACATTTCTGATTTCATCTACCGACCTTTTAACTGGTTGTACAACAACCGCTTTAAAATGTGGAGAATTAAATCTTGTTACATGCTTCTCCTGAATTAATTTACATGCTGGAAGAAAATCAAGGTAGGTAAGTACTTCAACTAATGAAATAGGAACACTCTGCTACTTTGTTACTCTTTATAAACTAGTTACATCAGTCTATTAGCATTCAACTTTAAACTTTATTATTTCAAAGTAAAGTGCAGTTTTCAAAAGCATGTTAAGTAATTTGAGTTTAAAGAACACAAACTACGGAGTAACATACAAGTTTGGTACCACGGAATTTAGAATAGCCATAGAAGTGGTAAGGGATCGTGAGCTTGTCGTCACGCAGATGTTTAGTGAACATCAGTAAGCGACAATGTAAAAGTAGACGTATTCAAGTAGCTACAAATCAGAACACGATGTCTCGGAATAAAAAAAAGATAGCGGATACCGTTTTCATACATTACGATATATACTGCAATGGTACGCTTGGCCACCGCTGAGGGCTCGAAGAGATAACAAATAAAAAAATCGTCACTTTTAACCACCCCCACCATTAGCCTGCAACTTTCAAAGAAAAATGCCAAGAAGCTACACTTCTGTCGGGACTTCGTCTGCGATGGCGTTTGCTGGCGCGCGTGCTGTGCTTGTTTGGAGTGTTTTTTTGTTAAGAGTAGCTGGTTTTTGTATTAGTTGGTGTTTTTTGGTGGTGGAACTGACTGGGAAGCGCTCTAAAGGGGCGCCGCGCGTATGTCGGCGGGCGCCGGCGCAGACGGAGTCCCTACTTGTATAAATTCAATAACTTGAAAATATCACAAACTTAACATTGGCTAATCAGAGTAAAGCCAGATAAAAAAAAAAAAAAAAAATAAACACTTCTGTCGGGCATCCATTGACGCTACATGTTTTTCTGTTTGCTGTTATGTTAGATACTGTAAGAATTATTGAGGAAGTACAGTATTATTTATTATCCTTTAGTTTTTAAGTTCTATAATAGGTATCTACCATTTTAATTAAGTAATAAAAAGTATATTCCATTTTTCATTCACTCATCCATTTACACCTTTTCACGGCCCGTTTATCCGTTTTTGATGAAATTTGGTACCGAAATTGCTTAAAGAAAGACGTAGGCTATTTTCAACCCTAAAAATCAAAGAATTATATAAAAACTAAATACACGCGGATGAAGTCACGGGCATCATCTGGTAAAATATGTTTTTATTTCACTTCTATTACCATATTTAAGAATTCTGTGGTTAGGATTCCTATCTGTGAAGAAAAGTTCGAAATTCCGCAATATATTTAAGTGCAAGTCACGAATCAAGAAGATCGAGTGTTTCGGTAGGAAAATGCCGCTTCTAGAATATACACCTCAATACAGGGTCTAACCAGAACGCTAGCAACAAGTGTAAATTAATTTATAACACCCCAGCCAGGGGAAGGTTACAGTAACTAGAAAAGAGCTGATTAACTTTCAAACGGCTGAACCAATTTTCTTGTATTATAGCTACACTCGATCAAGCCACCTTTCAAACAAAAAAAAACTAAATTAAGATCGATTCATTCGTTTAGGCGCTACGATGCCACAGACAGATACACTTATTTTATATTTTATATTATTATTAGATATTTGCATCTTGATGTTAGCAATAACACCTTGAAGTTTTAGTGATTTAGTATTTTTCAAACCCGCATTGTATAGCGTGCAAAATTCGAGTTGATGCCCCACCTACGACGCGGCATTGTCTTTGAGTGACCTATTTTCGGGGCCTTCATTGACTTCTAGCTTCAGCCAGATGTTTTATTTGCAATATATTGTAAACTTTTAAAAATATAGGATTTTTAATTATTTTTTGTAGTTTTTTTATGGTGTCTTATCAGTTGATCATCAGGACTATTCTCTGTCTTGGTTTTTGCTAACGTTCTCGTTACAAGCTGTATGTATACAGCGACGCCAAAAAAGATATTCACGTGCGAACTTTTTCAAGAAAAGGAAAGGTACAAAAAGTTCTATAGTATTTATTTAGAAGAAATGCTCACAAACTACATTTAAATCAGTTAAAAACTTTAACATCTCGCTACACGCTAACCATTTTGAGTCATCAACCATTATTATAATATTATTATCATAAAATATTGTAGACTCAGACGATGACCCATTTCAAAGCGCCAGGCATTAAGTCGTCAATCTAGATTCTCATCGCAAACATTGTTGGTAATTAGTTATCGCTGAAGTTGATTGATTAAAAGCCTTTAATGGACTGGAATATAGACAGTCTGAATTTTTAGGGTTCCGTACCTCAAAAGGAAAAACGGATCACTTTGTTGTCTGTCTGTCTGTCCGTTCGTCCGTCGTATCTGTCAAGAAACCTATAGGGTACTTACCGTTGACCTAGAATCATGACATTTGGTAGGTATGTAGATCTTATAGCATAAGTACAGGAATAAATCTGAAAACCGCGAATTTGTGGTCACATCATTAAAAAAAATTAAATCAATTCGTCTACGAGCTAGAGACCTGTAACATGATCCGGACAGACGGACGGACGGACAGACAGCAGAATGACATTAATTAATAGGGCTCCGTTTCATTGGGTACGGAACTGGTTCATCTGTTAGGACAAAAAAACGAATAAAGTCGCCTCAAAATAAAACTCCACTCTAAGTACTTAACAAACACTTTAATTTATATATAACAATAATAATTATCAAAATAACTACAACGATTGATTGGCGTGCCGTTCATATAATACCTAATTACAACACACATTTTACAACATCAAGGATAAATTTTACAAGTTATAATTTAAGCAATACTTCTTTACAGCCGATTTTTCAATTGCCAATACAATGTTCCACTGTAGAATAAATTTAACATTTGGACAGGTATTGGTGCCAAATAGTTTGAAAAGGATAGAGCTAATTTTAGACCTGTCAAATCACCTAGTTTAGTTCGAATATTTTGATAAACCCTAATAGACATCATTATATTGGAAATCTGTCAAAATGTCAAATTTATTCATCGTATAAAATTTATTAGGCGATTGAGAAATCGGCGCTTTCATAACATAAATGGAAATGACAGGAATCCGAAATTTATCACTAATAGGTACGAGTAAAACTACGTATTTAGGAGGAACAAGAAAACGTATAGAGAATCTTTACATATTTTATTTTATTTAAGTATTTATTTATTAGATAGAGTGTCTTATCCAATTTTTTGTAATACTGAACTGAAATTGTGTTTGAAATGCGGATGTGAGATAGTGAAATGGTAGTTAATAATGTAAGTAATGTTTGATGTGTATTTCAGCACGCGTTGTAAGCGCCACGCTCACCGAAGGCATAAAGTTTTGAGTTAAGTTGAAAGCTATAGAGCGCACTTTGACTTTGTTAAGACCTAAGTTTCAGTTAAAGTGAGATAGATTTATGCCAGCGGTATAACGTTGTCTCGTTTCAACAGTGTCTTGAGCGTGAGCAAAGTCAAAGTGCACACTATAGATCTCAGCCTTAGAGCAACCGCCGAGTTGCTTGATGGTTCTATTTTCTAATGTGGCTATTTCGAACCAGTGCCAGCGCCAGTGTAGTGGTAGATTTAGTTGACTATTTGAAAACTCTGTATAAAAGTTTATTTGAAGTCTGTTGAAGATTATTTGTACATAATTAATTTAGATCTACTACTTTGATTCTACCTACATAAAAAAAAATAATGAAGCTTCTTCGTTTTCTTGCATGTATATAAAACTTAACAATATACTTTTATAATTATATAATTAGAAGCTAACTTATTCCCGTGACATCGTCTGTATAAATTTAGATTTATTACGGAATTTCTCAAACTTTTTTCTTAGTGCGGGTCAACGTTATAGCAAAGAATTCTTATTATTATAATATATTGATTGATCGTGTAATAAGTTACTAAACTTTTTGCATCAGTTAATTTTTTTCTAATGTTAATGTAAAAATAATGATCATATATCGGTGATAAAATAATTTTGTAATTTTTTACAAAAATAAAAAGCAACAATTAATTAATAAGTACCTAATATCCTTACATCAGTGTAATTTATTTAACTGCAATAATTTTACATTTTTGCACTAGCATTTTTTAGAATAATAAAAAAGCAACAATTAATTAATAAGTAATATCCTTACACCAAAGTGTAATTTATTTAACTGCAATAATTTAACATTTTTGCACTACCATTTTTTACAATAATAAAAAATACAACAATTACCTAATTAATAAATAATAATGTTCTTACACCAAAGTGTAATTTATTTAATTGCAAAAATTTAACATTTTTGTACCTACTACTCCATTCATTCCTTAATTCGATTACATAACACAAATATCATAAATAAAATTAACATAGGTACATAATTTTGTATAGTAATTAGATAAGGCTAGCTTTAAGTTTTATTGTAATATTTAAAAAAAAAATATAGTTTAACTATACAAATATAGTTAAACTTTATTTTTTAGTTGTAGCAATGATTTCCACAGTAGGTTTTCCGTAATCGACCAGTAGCCCTAATCATTTTAAAATAGGCACAATAAAACGAACTCGACTACGTACTTTTGAACATACCTACTTGGAAATACTTTGACACTTTCTAACAAGCCCCACAGCTTCGAATAAAGTTTGAAAAGTTAAAAGCTTTCTAGAGTTTTATTTTCCGCTTTCTTCATTAAAATATTAAAGTTAATAATATTTTAGTTCCTTTGGGACAGTATTTATATGATAGGTACTATATTTAATACAATATCAATTTATAAGATATATCTACTATATTTTGTAACAAAAACTATATACTTAATATATAAAAATATATTGATGTAATATTTAATTTTTCATTAGAAAATAATACATACGACACAATATATGTATACTTTCACACATAATACCTATTATACCCAGTTGTAACTAATTTAATGTTGTTATTACAACACTTATAACGTCTTTTTCTAATACTTTAGTTGTAAACAAATAAAAACGGTAAATTAGCATTTCATGTTTATCTATTGCTCTATCAATACTAATTCGATGTGTACTGGCTATGTATTTATTTTTATATATAATTTAAGCTTTAAATATTAGTTTCTCTAAAAGCGGACGGCAAAAAAAATATCAAATAGAATTTCAATATTTATAAAATCAACAATTCTTTTAGAATTAATTTGAAATAGAAATTTAATAACATGCCACATAAAAAGAGAATGATATTTTTTTTTCAAATCTAGGAATGGGTTCGAGAGTTACCTAGAACCGTTAATCAATTACTTATTTATTTAAAGGTACATTTATTAAGATATATTTTGTGTAAGGTATGACTAGAATAGTTTATCAAAAACCAAGTCCATCAAAATAAGCACATTTTAAGTTGTGCTATGCAAAATAACACATCATCTAAATAGCAATCTCTTAATTTGAACGCCAATTTTTTCAGTACAGATAAATACTTAGTGTAGAAGATAGAAGACGGTACAAAACAGTTTAAAATTCTGTGAAGAGTAAAAAATTTCGAAGTTTTTGAATAAAATTTCATAGTTTAAAACTTTTAGAATATCATAGAAACACTAATAAAGATATTACGGGATTTAACAATAGATACATAAGTAGATCAATAAATTCAAAAAGAGATTTGGTCCAAACCAGGCAGAGATAGAAAGTCCATATTTTGTGAAAAAGCTACAGAGACTATAAAGTGTATAAAATCCGGCACAAAAAATGTTGATTAAAATTTTCAATATTGAGTGTCGACTGTCAAATTCAAAGGTCTCAAATGTTAAAATTTTCTGAAACAGTAGAGTACAGATTTAAAAATTCATAAATTCAGAGCATAAATATAAAATATTTTTCGGAACATGTTCATTTATAACACTTAACAGCGAGATGCGATAAACAAAGTGAAAAAATTTAAAAATTAATTTTGACATGATAATTAATGAGAATTAGGCAAGGCTTAGATTGGCTTAGATTAATGAATATTGGTGTACCTAGGTAACTACAGATTGGGTGATAGGAAATTAGTGAAACTTTTCTTTAAGCAATTATTATTACGACATCACATAGAAAAGCAGTAGTAATGAATACAAATAATCTGTTTTATGAAAAAACAAACTTAATTTAAAAAAAAGAAATTTTCAAAAATTAAAAGAAAGGAAAATATGCGGAGAATATCATTTAATGCGATATGATCGCCACTCTGAGCACTTTATCTTTTTGGATTATAATTTATCCTGTTTTGTGTGGCTTTTCGGGAAAGAACCACTTGATTTTTAGTTCTGCCAAAGATTAATATTTATTTATTTATTTATTCTTACCAACAATTTGTTATAAGATAAGAAGTGGGCAGAGGACTATCTATCATTTGTAGAGATCCTTTGACAGCACTTATCAAGGGATCTCTACAAGTTCTATAGGTACACAAAAAAAAATTAAATTAGTTCGATGCAATTTATAAAATGTAACAGTGATTTGACAGTGAATTCTAGAATTTTTATTTACTCGTAGTCATAGTGAACATTTTAATATTCTATCTCTATACATTATAAAGCGTACGATCTTTTTTCATATTTTATTTATTTGCAGATACTAGTTCGTTACTATTAGGCAGTTATTTGAAATAGGAAATAGTATTTATTGAAGATCTCTAGGAGAAAATCCTATCTACGGAAATAATTATATTAGCTATAATCGTAAAAATAAATATACTTACTTAATTGAAGCGACCAATTTTTATTTAAAACCTTTTTATGATAAGAACTGTAAAAAGAAATTAAAGTTTATACAATGCATATATTATTATTTTTAATAAAATTAAGTCCGCTGAAAATACAGTACAATTTATTTTTAAAATATTATATTCATACATATTTCCAACATTTTGTAATATAAGTCAATTAAGTGAAAATACATAGGCAAATGAAATTACTCGTATAGTGAATAATAAAATATAAAAACAATTTATATTTAATGCAATCTGTGAAGCCCACAGGAAAAGGACGACGCTAATTGATTCAAAAACTCTATAAAATGAACACACCAACCACAATATGTTATATTCGCTTAATGTAAGGCTAAGAGCTATAGACCGTATTCTGGTTTTGCTCAAACTTAAGTTTAAAATGAGACATATTTTATGTTAGCGATATAATGCTGTCGCGTTTTAACTGTATCTTGACTCTTGAGTTTGAGCAAAGTCAAAATGTGCTCCATAGTTATCAGCCTAAGGTTAAAATCTACAGCGTACTTTGACTTTGCTCAGAAAAGAGTCAGATTTACATTTCTATCGCTGTCCCGTTCTAAAAGTGTTTTGAATCTGAGCAAAGCCAAAGTACGCTTAGACCTCAGCCTACTCAGTTGCTATTAGCGTACATATTTTAATCTATCTAAACGGTATATCTATGACACTTATATACAAAAACACTATTTATAAACACATATTAACGTCACATATTCTCGCTATAAATAATTTTAATTAAATCTATCGACGATGTTGTCCTTATCACCTATAATGGCTTGTTATTTAAATATGTTGAAGCTAACTAGAGTACACAACTATTTTTATATTCATGTTACAAATTAGGTCACCCCATTTAATTCAGTGATATATCACTTAGATATTACACTATGTTTATGAACACAAAATATGAATATTTAATCTGATATAATATTATAATATATTATTTCATGCCCGACATAAGGTTGCGATGTAACTCACGCTCCACCTATTGTACGTTGATGATGTTACTTTGTCACCAAAATTCACAGAAGTGTCAACAATAACTGTACCTACAAAGTTTCAACTCTATCGGATGGACGATACGCGAAAGCATAGACTACAGAAAGACAAATATTCATTTTCATATTATTTTATTTATTTATATATCTTTAAAACTTTATTATAGTAAATATACGAAAACAAAATTTTAACCAAAATATAAAATATGATGTGTACATTAGATTAACTTCAAACGTATGTATCTTTAGACAAAAGTATCAATTCTGTAATACCACGGGCTTAATTAAAGCAAAGGTCACATAGAGCTTCAGATCTTTTTTACAAGGTACTCAAACTTTTTCTGAAGATGACTTTAGTATTTATTGTATTTATAAAACGTTTGATACGCTCTTTCTCTCATCTTTAACTCTTTTTTTTTTTGTATAAGTCTGCCCTTTGCTTATAAGTCTCGAATTGCAGTAAATCGTTAAATCTTTTCTCATAATATGAATCCTAAATAAATACTCTAAAAATGGGCTACGTCAACTCAAATGTATACTTAAAACATTTAATTACATACATCTATATATTTTATTTTGTAATCTAATTAGACCTTCATACCACAGCCTTCAAGGCTATATACACTTAATAATATCAGAAATGTGAAAGAGAGAAACGTCTAGAGGAAGAAGGAACATGAATGGACTCTACACCTGTACATTTGAGCACATTGCCTCAATTTTCGCTCTGGAAACGTATTTCCTATTTTCATTTGAGCTTCCAATTACTATCAGACGCACAAAAATTAATTGCTTAGCATTGAGCTACAAGCATAATCCATCAATTAGTGTTAAGATATAAATAAATATTTGCTTTATATATTACTTTATATTTATATACGAAGACCATTTGACTCAAATTAAGTGTCAATTTTAATTCCCGATACGCTCGGTGTGGCGCTTTGAATCGGCACAAAAAATAACTGTCAATTTGTATGACACACCTTTTCCAGTGCACTTGTATATCATGCCCATTTCAGTGGTCATTCGTAGATTTTTCGCCTTGAATTTGGTCAAAATTATATTTCATCTATGCAGTTACAAGCAATATTTGCTTGCTAATTCTTGTGAATTGACACAAGAATTATTATTTACCCGTTGCTGAGTTACAAGAACTTAATTAATGTCTCGTTTTAAAATAGACTGTTAGTTCGTCAACGATAATAATTAGATGCCCAATGCAAATAGGAAATATTTTAATGCCTTCTACGTTCTATTCTAAAACACTTTATTAAAATATCTACCCCATATAACCCCATAAACCATTTCATATGTTCTTTTTGCAAATTCATTTAATCTGTGTTATTCTCTAACACTGAATTATTGTTGAATTTGCCGTCGATACACATTTCCTGAAATGTTATTCGACGATCAAATTAGTAATCATGCCGAATATAAAATATCACAATTTCCTAAGTGGGTTGCAATGATGGACGATTTGGCGACAAAAATTAATTATCTACTTAGTTTAACATCAAATTCATTTACTTTAATTTAGTCAGTTCCCCATTATGTTCGGTGACAACGAATAATATAATCACTTAATTTGAATATAGTGTGAAAACCTGTTGGCTAAACTAAGATGTTTCATTAGATCGTTGTGTCAGCGTTGTCGAAGCTGTGTTAGAGAATAGCACTACGAACAGCACTTTTTACCATCAATTAAACATATTTCAATAGATTTAAAACCCTTTAATAAAACCATAAGCTTCTAAAGTGGACATAGTAAGATAGATGAGCCATAGAGAGAAAAAGAACATAGATGTAATGATTTTGATACCGCGGGGTCCTCCCAACTCTCCGCCGACGGACTTTCTCCTTCTTAATACTAGAACTAGGACAGCGAGCGCTGCTTCTGAGCAGAACATGGTGACGCTGAAGGCTAAGCTGTAAAAAAAATATTAATTAAAATAGGAACATATTGTTAACATAGAGCATCGATAGCTCAACGGTTGAGGAGCGGACTGAATTCCGAAAGGTCGGCGGATCAAACCCCACCCGTTGCACTATTGTCGCACCCACTCCTGGCACAAGCTTTACGCTTAATTGGAGGGGAAAGAGGAGTATTAGTCACGATTAGCATGGCTAATATTCTTTTTAAAAAAATGCCTAAAATAAATCAGCTTGGAGAAGGGTTTCTGCTCCAAAAGGGGGACATAGAATTTAATTTTAATTTTAAAAATTAAGTACGCAAACGGTATTATTTATTTCACTGACTACGTATGCAGTTTGAATACAGTCATCTTTATCGTCATTTTAACCAACAATCGTCCACAGAGCATGGATTTTCACAGAACACGGTTTCGTATGTATCCAGTACCTCGTTTATACGGATAAAAACGGAAATGGGTGATAGTACCGATAATTACTGATAAGGTACCACAAAAAAAAACTCGGATTTAAAAAAAACTGGATTTTTAAAAGTTCACAACACATTGCAAATAAAACACCTGACTAACGCTAGAGGTCAACGAACGTTACGTAAATAGGCCACTCGGAGTCAATGCCGCGTCGTAATCCAAGCATTGATCCGAGTTCTGCACGTTATACACTGCGGGCTTGAAAAATACTAAATCACTAAAACTACAAGATAAGGCATATGGTTATTGGCATTGGATTGTATTTGGTGGGATAATAATAACCCTAAGTATTTGCTAGTGTTCTAGTTACACCCTGTATAACTAGACATCCTTTACAGCAGATTAAACACGTACCTAATCTAATAATGTAAGCTTATTATATCCCAGAGCAGATTACACACGTAATCCAATTGTAAACCTATGAAATTCCCAGAATATAACCTACGCTCAGCGCTCCATTCCTAACATCCTTCGAAAATTCGTCCTCCATTCCATTCCTAATGTACCTTCAAGGTAATAAATCTCCGAGGCAAGAGCGCACTACATTGGGCTGCATCATCATGCATTCAGGTGCGATTGCTTGCACAAGTTTATTAAACATTAAATAAGGGCATTTCACAAATGACAAGTGTAAATTAAAAATTTATAACACCCCCGACAAGTGAAGGTTACAGTAACTAGAAAATAGCTGATAACTTTCAAACGGCTGAACCGATTTTCTTGGATAATAGCTAAGAACACTCTCGATCAAGCCACCTTTCAAACAAAAAAAACTAAATTAAAATCGGTTCATTCGTTTAGGCACTACGATGTCACAGACAGATACACAGATACACAGATACACACGCCAAACTTATAACACCCCTCTTTTTGGGTCGGGGTTAAAATTGAAACCGCATGGAAATGAAATATAGGTACCTATTAAAATTTTTGTTCTAAAATGTTAAGGTAGCTGGTAGGTATACGTTTATTACATAAGCTCACAACACACACAACACAATAGCTATCCATTGCTAGACAATATTGTTATTGACGGGGATAGCGGAAGTCGGAAGGGCATTCCATGAAATAAGAATTCAAACGGGACGTAGCATTACAGCCAATACTTACTTCCCAGGTTCTACGTGAAACGTTTCGTTTCTACTCCAGTGGACTATGGCGGCCAAAGTCCACGCAACGCCGATGCCCAGGAAGACGTTCACAGCGTTGGACCCTGTGACGTTGCCCACTGATGCATCCGCGTGCTTGTCTTGGATGGCCGCAACCTTACTTGCAAAGGTATCTGAAAAGAACAGGCTTTTTAACTAACTACAATAACATCAATTGCTTTGACGAGTTCTGAACCAATTTAGCCTCGATAGCTCAACGGTTGAGGAGCGGGCTGAATTCCGAAAAGTCGGCGGTTCAAACCCCACCCGTTGATTGTCGTACCCACTCCTGGCACAAGCTTTACGCTTAATTGGAGGGGAAAGGGGAGTATAAGTCATGATTAGCATGGCTAATATTCTTTTTAAAACAGAAAGAGAGAAAACGAACAAAAAAGTCACTATAATTTTAAACTCGAAGCCTTACCAGGTATACTCGTCCCAAGAGCAACGAATAAGATGGCAGTAACGGAATCTTTAATGCCGAGGGTGCAGCCGAAGTGCGAGGCCACGTCGCCGATGACAGCCGTCACCAGGCCGATGCAGACGATTGACACTACGAAGCAGAGGTATCCACCGCCGATGTCTGTGTAGAAGCACATAAGAGGCTTAAATCAGATGTTTGTATAAAAAGGGCCTTGATGAAGTTAGATCTAACGCATGACAAGATTGCGGATACTTAATTTACAAAAAAATCATAGAATAGGTACTTTAAAACATCAAAGGAAATTAAATACCCGGTAAGTAATAAGATAGCACTAAATTATATTTTGCCAACAGCGAAACCAATTAAAGGCGTAGATGAGAAAAGCAAAGGACAAGAAATAACAGTGCATAGAAAAGATGCTGCTTATAATTAGGTAGAATAGGTCTTATTAAGTTAGATAATAAGGCAATGAGATTTTTCTTGTATGGATAAATAAAATAAATGTGAAGAGCCAAACAGATACAAGCAAAACACTAGATAAGAATTATTTAAAATCATAATCAGTTGTAAATTACCTGTTGGTGGTACGAAAGCAAATATAATTTTCCAGAAAACTGTGAGAAGGTGAAGCACGTAGTCCGCAATTGAAGGAGGCTCATCGGGGTTATCTAAATCAGAAAAGTAATGTAAGAACCACAAATTTTAACGTACTTAAATCAATTTAATAGATTTAATTTAGTTCATCCTGGTATTTAATTTAATTTTATTTGTTTTTAGTTTTAATTTAGATGTAAGTTTATTTTATATTAAAAAAAAAACTCTTAAGTTGATGTAAATTTGAAATACTACACGATATTTTAAGAATACTCTTTTTTTAGATAGATACAATAAAACTTAAAGTTAGCCTATCTAGTACTCTGATAATATCAAGACCCTTAATTAGATTGATAAGCTTCTACAAATAAGTATATCTCCAATTTATTGAAAATTTTACAATTACACTTAAAACTAGCCTTATCTAATTACTGTGCAAATCACGCCCACATGGAATGGTTTCAAGAATACAGCTGCATTCCCGCACTGGACAGCTAGGCTGATATTTTGAAGGAAAAATAAATTAGCTTCTGTCACCAGAGAGATTTGATAATGGTGAATTGTATCATAAAAATTTTGTACTTAGCACTAATTTCTTCAAAGTGTATTTTCCCTCGATTTTTTGGATACTGCTAATGATCGAAATGATGATAAATTAGGGAATCATTCCAACATTATTGATAAAACATGTTACATACCAGGGTTCGCCGAAAAAGCTTCTGAGAACTGCTCCTTCCATGATGACGTCCCGATTATGATTGATGCGTTCGCTCTTTGCACTAATTTATCTACAGTGTTCTGAAAAATTCATTCATTATCAACATGAAAAACACTTAAATTTTCGTTAAACGAAATAAGAGTGTGAGGATTTCAATACGAGAAATTCAAAAAATTTCATTCTATTTTCTAAATTGTGAATTGATTGTATTGATGCGGATCCAGTGGATTCTAAGATAACTTAAGTGGCTTAGATAACTTCATTTCACAAGTTGTGTTTATTACATTTCTCTTAGCACGATTTTCCTGCCGCCCTAGGTATCAAAGTCAGCAAAGCGTAATAAGTGCCTTAGATTTATGGCTCTGTCATTTCAAGTAGGTACGGGATTGCGTTACGTAGTAGAACCATACTAACTTCTTTCCGTGGAATAAAATAGGACATAAAAAGTTCTAGTTTACCTTAAACTCCTTGCTCTCCTTAATCCTAAGCTGCGCGCGGGTGATCTCCCCTGCGCGTGGCCATCCCATCATTGCCACTACTGCCTCATCTTCAGGCAACGTGGTGAGGTTCTGAACGTGCTCAACTTCATAGCCAGGCACCACAGGACGATTGTCATCTGCGAAAGACACCTTGGAATCAGTTCCCCTAGTATGACGTTGTTATTAAACTTTGACCCAAGACTGTGGAGGGTAAAAAATCCCTACAAGAGACCTATGTAACCAGTTGTAAAATTTCATCGGTAGCGTTGGGGTCCCAAGGCGCTAAAGAATGGCGACCTCGCACCGAAAAGCGCAGCGTTGGATAAGATTAGTAGAGACAGCGATACAAAAGCAAAAAAATAATTTTTTGGAGACCCCCCACTTTTTTGGGTGCTACATCCGTCATGATGATTTTTCGGAAAAAAAATTCAGCCTATGTCATCTGGACCGTAACTACAAATCGATTGACACCTCATTCATCAAAATCGGCCCAGTAGTTTAGGCGCTACACATATACTACCAAAATCATAACCCACCCTTTTGGCTTTGCCGTAGTCGGATAAAAAATGGTTTCAGTTAAACTTAACAAAAGCAATTTTTTTTATTACACCGTTTATAAAGTACCCTAACATTTTTCAAATTTCGCCACGCGACAACGTAACTGAACAAGTGTAATTACTTTTTGTAAACGCTTGGAGTAATGAAAAAGTTAATTAGATTGAGCACGAAGTCTTACTTCAATTTTGCGGGCATTCGCCATTAAAATATAATACCTACCTTCTTTGCTTGATGAACGAGCTTCGTTTACCATCATCATCATAACACATTACCGGCTCACCACAGAGCACAGAATAAGAAGGGTTTTGGCCATAGACCGCCACGCTGTCCAAGAGTAGTTTAATGTGTAAAACGTTTGAAGAAAACATCGTGAAGAAACCTGCATGCCTAAGAGTTTCCCATAATTTTCTCAAAGTGAAGTCTGCCAATCCGCACTTGGCTAGCGTGGCTATGGCTCCCTTCTCAATCTGAGAGGATACCCGTTCTCAGTAGTGAGTCGGTCAAAATACGCTCTCAATTGTCAGCCTTAGACTGCAAGATAAAGTTTTGTAAAGTGGTGATAATAAAAAAAAGAATACCCGGCCGAGTTTGTTGTGGGCTCTTCTCAGACTTAGGCCCTAGTCGTTTGGAACCCTCGTAGCTTTAGTTTAAAGTTACATAATTATCACCACTTTATCACACAAATTTAACAATTTTGACCATACTTTGAATAAATGATTTTGACTTTGACTTTGACTATAAGTCTCAGTAAAGGCCAACTTTAAAAAAAAACTCACCATTAATATAAACAGAGAATATTATAACTGCGGGTTCAATTATGATAATTGAATTAATTATCCGTTAAAAGCGCAAATTAAGTTAACGCTTTGACCGATGACGTTTATTGGGAGGGAGGTAATTAAAATGGATATGATAGATGTTAAACGCTGCCCGTTTAACTTTATTACTATATTTATTGCGGCAATTTCATTGGCAATGTAGGTACTAATGTGGTGTCAGTGTAATTATTTTGTTATAGGTAAGTAAGTATATTAATTCTCTCAAAAAATCGAAAGCTCTCAGTCGGCTTCCGATATCTTTAACAATTGTTGTCATATTTCAATAGATTAACACAAAACAATATTAAACTAGTAAACGTATAAACCTTCCTCTCAAATCACTGTATATTGATGAAAACCGCATCAAAATCCGTTGCGTAGTTTAAAAGATCTAAGCGTACAGAGGGACAGACAGCGGGAAGCGACCTTGTATTGTATACTATGGAGAGATTAGGATTAGGATTCTGTGGTTACTGACAATGTGAAGGGAGCTTAGGCTGCGTTCACTTTGCAAGCGTTCACATACGAAAATTGGTCGTGCGAGCACGTGCGAAAATGCACGAACGATCCCAATCCTTCGAGTACTATGGGAGCGCTCACACATGGTGTGAGATCTATAGACTCACTTTGACTTTGCTCATACTTAAGACACTGTTAAAACGAGACAGCGTTATACCGCTTGCATAAATCTGTCTCGTTTTAACTGAAACTTAAGTCTATGCAAAGTTAAAGTACGCTCTTTAGAGTTATACATGACAGAGGATAATTCGCATGAGTGTGTGAGCGCTCCATATCTTTGAAGGGACGGAATCATTCATGTCTATTTTAGGGTTCCGTATCCAAAGGATACCAACGGGACCTCATTAAAGCTCGAAGCTACTAAGCCTCCGGTGTCCATGTGCCGGTCTTTCTGTCTGTCTGTCAGCGGGCTGAACCATAATAGATAGATAATTGAAATTTTCAGTGTGTATTTCCGTTGCCGCTAAAATAATAAAAATTTCAAAATGACCGCCATGTAAATTAAAAAATTACTTCGTGTACGATGGCACGGAACCCATTGTGTGCAAATCTGACTCGTGCTTGGCCGGTTTTTTACGTATACGCACGAAAACGCATGCAAAGTGCGTGCGGCCTTAGGGTAGTCCCATATTGTTTAGGGTCATAAATCACACACACACTTTGATTAAGGGGCAAGTCTTCATTATGGTAGTAGAATGCAATGCCAAGTTTCAGCGTGATTTGGGATTTATGTACTGCGGTCGGTAAATTGCCTTTGTCTAGGAAGTAGGGTATTGTGTGGATTGGTGTACGCTTTGATCGTTTAGAAATTGCCAATCATGTTATATCCAAGTGCCTAGTTTGTAAACAAGAACCCATTGTATATTTTGATTACCTAAGTAAATAAAATTATCTTGTTTCCGATTTTCTCTTACTAATTCGTTGAATACAGAGTAATAATGATACTTACTTTTTGATATGTTTATTAGATTTAATAAATTACTTTCTGGCTTTTGAATAACTAAACTTAAACATAATAAAAATCATAAGCTGTATGAATAATGTAGGCGGAATGTTTTCTATTATTTAAGCATTCTACCGGTATATAAAATGTAGAATGGCACTTGATTATATGGCACTATATTGATGACGATATAAAATGCTCGCTAAAACTAAATGCTCATTTATTTATTGAGTGAATTATGAGTAAAAATAAATAAAATAAGTGTGTTAATATTCATGTCGGTTATAAATAAAAATTTCTCTACTTTGTATCGATACAGAATTGTTCGTAGACTTAACTATCACCTCTAACATAACCCAGTTACCAGACATCTAAAATATCGAACGTTTTCTAACCTAACAATAAAATTAATGATGCCAAGCATTACCTACCATTAGTAGGAAATAGCAAACTCATTCCAAATATAGATATATACTTATTACATAATATACAGTATTTCATCCATATGCATAACCTTACCTTACCTCGATCTCATGATTAAAATCTCAGCTCTACCTTGCTACTATGGCGCCATCTCCTCGGGCGAGAGTATCGCGGCGATACTCTCTGCGCGAGCGAGAGTATCGCGGCGATACTCTCTCCGCGAGCGAGAGTATCACGGTGATACATACTCTCACCACAGTTTTACGATTAGAACGTAAAACTGTGGTCTCCGTGCCACCAAATCCGATACAAACACTATGGGCCTATCTCAACAGGGCGATATTATCGCGGCGATACTATGAGTGACTCTGGACGAGTACAACGTCTCGGACTTGACACGTCTCCTGACGATATCGTTAGGTCTCGCTGTGATTCCGCCACGTTACGCCACAGTTGAGAGGTCCAATGAAACGAGTCGCGACGACACGCTGGCGAAATTATCGTTGTAATGTGTAGATTATCCGATAGTAGACTCGTCGCGATACTCTCGCCCATGGTGATGGCGCCTTTTCGATAAAAACGCAGTATAGCAATCATCTAGCCATACAAAATCTACAAGAAAAAAATATTCAAACCAATCCTTACTTGACACAGACAGAGAGTCCATCCGTCAAGCGTGCGATAGAGTGAGGAAAAAGATATTATATTAGATAATTCATAAATACATGCAATCCATACTTATATAAATAATTTGTGCGTGTGTTAAAAGCATTCACATATTTACAAAAGGCATATTAACATTTATAAAGGTATATAAAGGCATAATATAGAAAAAAATTACACCAAAAAAAGAAAAAATATGTCTAGTTTATGTACAATATTTATTAGTTTATATAAAGACACAACACTTTTATGACGAATTATTTATGAATTAAAAATATGTAGGTTCAGGTAGGTATTATTTTTGTCGCATGCTTTTGTGGGTTTTATTTTTATTATTTTGAGGCTATATTTTTTTTTCGCGCTTTTAATATTAAGCTAAGGTAATTACTTATTTTGTATTCATTTTCGCATGTAATAGGTAAGCTAGGCTAAGTACCGAAAGCATTTATTTTGCAAACTTATAAGATATCAAGCGCTTGCAATCAGTACTGTATCTGATTTCCAGTTTGCTTTTCTTATAAGTTTTAAACATATCCTTCGAATTTAAGAAAAAAAATCATGCTTGCTTCAAAACCATTTAATGCCACACATAAGGCCTTCAGACCTGGATAATAAAAAAATGTTAATAGCGCTTAATCAAACCTAATTTTACACGAGTTTTTTAAATAAATTATTTGAATAGTCATCCTTTGTGTTTTATTGTGTTACGAATTTTTTTCTCAAGGGGCGTGAATCAAGTGATTCGCCTAGGGTGCTCAGTTTGCTCACATCAACGCTGAGTATTAGCACAGTATAACAAGTGTAAATTAAAAATTTATAACACCCCCGACAAGTGAAGGTTACAGTAACTAGAAAAGAGCTGATAACTTTCAAACGTCTGAACCGATTTTCTTGGATTATAGCTAAGAACACTCTCGGTCAAGCCACCTTTCAAACAAAAACAAAACTAATTTAAAATCGGTTCATTAGTTTAGGAGCTACGATGCCACAGACAGATACACATATGTTTCTTTTTAACACCCCTCTTTTTGGGTCGGGGGTTAAAAAGAAACATAGTAGTCCAACACCTTTGATATCGTGGTAAATGACGACCACGACGACTCTTCAACATATCCTAACTACGTATTAGACGATTTCGTCGAACTTCTGTACAGTAGGTACACGGCAGGAAATATTGTACATCGACCTTTAGAAAGAGATACCAGTTTCGTAGAGCGTTGTCTCTGTCGTTAAGATCGACAAAAGGATAATTATGATTAAGTGATGACAAACACAATAAACCAATAAACGTTCTCAGTATAATTTTTTAAACGATCTATATTAGCTTCACTTATAACTTTACTTACCTTAACTTTAAACACTTACTTATTTGACATAGATTTATATTAATGACTTTGATATTGTAATTCTTAGAATAATAAACTGGCCAATTGTAACATCTTACTGTCATGGGTCGCGTGTTCATTTCAATCTCAATTAATATTCTTATTTTTTATTGGTTATTTTTGTATTTAATAGTCTAACTATATATTTTGCACGCCATACACAAATGGCAAAATGTGAAGGACCAAGGACCTGTCAATATACCTACCATCATTGTTACTCACATTTCGCAAAATAAAGAATCATTTCATTTCATTTCAAAACGTCGCGTAGGTATGAGTGATAGACACAATTTCCTGCCGGCTACTGTATGTAATATCATGTGATGTATCCATACTCTGTGGTATTATTACCTACCTTTTATTTTATTACATAGTTTAACTCGCCCCGTAATATATGGTAGAGTAAATTCGGCAGTAAACCACCTCCTCTGAATTATATAGCTAACTCAATTTACTCGGTAGTGTTCGGAATGGTGCGCCGATTACTCTTTTACTTCCTGATAAAAGAGAGTGGAAGTTTGGTATTTTATGAGCTTTCAGGCAAGTGGTCATTACGCCATTGTGTCGGTAAACATAGTTTTATACAGCAATATTTAGGAGAACAAAATTAGGTCCAAAAATATAAAAATCGATTTGTCTTTGTGTCACAGCAATTTTTAAAATGAACCAGAAGAGCTGTCAAGTTGAAATTTAGCACAGTTAAAGAAACTTATTACCGCTATACATATACACATATTATTTGAAATTAAAAAAAAAACAGTTTAAGAAAGATACCTCTTGATAAAAGTGAGAGTTAAAAAAAATGGTTTTCCCTCCTTAAGTGACACTAACACCTCGATGAATAGGTATTTTGGACTTTTTGAAAAGAAACTCCAGTTTAAGAGTTAATTATGACCGCCAAAATTACTACCAACTAGCATAGCTACCGAACCCTACCTTGTTCGTGATATGACGCGCATTGACCAGTTTTTTGCTATTAAGTATCAGGTAGGTCGCTATATATGTAGTACTTACTATGATTGCATGTCCTCACAAAGAAAACCACTGAAGCAGCCCTAAGTTCCACGGGGGAATAAAAGGACTCAATCATTATCATTTCTACGGAATCCTCCTTATGTATGTGCTGACCCGCAATTGACCAGGTTTTGCTATTATCAGGTAGAACTAGGGCACGACGCAGCACTTATTATGGTCGCTCATTACATCCATCGAGGTTATGGGTTTTATTACACCATTCCGCGGTATTAGGGTAATTTGATTGTCGCATTTCGGCGAAGCGGCGCCCGACTCGTTTGTTCTGGTTGCCTGGCTGGTTAATGTCACGCATTATAAAATATATAGGTAAGCCGTGATAGCCTAGTCAGAGTGAACTGGAGTGAGGAAGCTCTCGGTTAGATCCTGAATCGACGATATATCAAGCATTAAGTTGATTTCAAACTACGGAATATAATATAATATATAAATATCGCTCACCCTACTTTTGAATGTCACTGTATTATATTATATTTCCGTAGTTTGAAGGCAATTTTGGGCTATATGGTAACGTAAAATCAAAGAAAAACAGGGCTGCTTTAGGGCTACCTACATCACTAAAATTTGACGCTTGCCAGAGACGTCGATGCCTCGACGTTTTTTTAGAAATTCACTATACGGTATTTAAAAGCAAATTATTTCTTAGTGATTATTAAATGGAGGGTCTTCCAAAATACGTATAATCCACGATCTTTGTGAGTTTTAAGAGTAATAAGCATTTTAAACTATCGATTAAACTTTAAAAAAAAACATTGTGACATCACATGCCAGTATTTCATAGAAGCTCGCATACTAAGCGCGTGTTTTTGACGTTTGATAAAAAGATACTGATTTGACTAGTTGTGACCGGATGTTGTGAACTGTGGTCTAGTAGTTTAGACGCCTATGGGGAGGTCGAGGGTTCAAGACACACCTCTAACTTTTCGGAGATATCCATTTTAAGTATCACAATATTCACTCGCCCTACGCCTGTAAAACGTGCCTACGTCTAGTAGTTAAGCGCTGTCCTTATCCCGCTCGATTTACGTATAGCACCGTCTTTATCAAAATAGATGATTAAATCTTCGAAACGCCGGGAACGTCCTACTCGTATAATACGTCCAATTTCGATGTGTTTGCCCCAGCCCTATCTCAAAGAAAAACTCCTCGGATATTTTTTATTTTTATTTCAATCTTTGTAAAGATAACAGTATAGTAAAAGGAATATCTCATTTCTTCTACAACAGATTTGTATTATGTCAGAAGGATATTACAGTGGAAATTTGTCGAAGGATCGTTAAAGGAATGTAGGAGAGACGCGAAAAAGTAAAAAAAAACCGCACAAATTATAATTTTCCCGCGAACAGGGTGACCTCTTAAATTATTCAGCGAAGGTTTGAATAACAAATTTTTCTCTAGCTTGATACTTTTACAGCCTGGATAGACACGAAGAGCGACATTGCAGCATTCCATAGAGCTGCATTCTTTTAATTCAGATACAAGTTAGCCCTTGACCACAATCTCACATGGTGGTAAGTGATGATTCAGTCTAAGATGGAAGCGAGCTAACCTGGGAGGGATATGGCAGTTTTTATTAACCCATACCCCCTTGGTTTCTACACGGCATCGTACTGGAACGCTAAAGGTGCCCACGCACTCGAACTGAACTGCAGCTGAACTGCGCGTCGCGGCAGCGCCCCGCACGATATTCTCTCCTGCTGCGACGCGCGTACGTCACTGCCGCGCGTCGCGGCTGGAGAGAATATCGTGCGGGGCGCTGCCGCGACGCGCAGTTCAGCTGCAGTTCAGTTCAAGTGCGTGACCTTAAATTACTTGGCGGCACGGTATTCGTGATAACATCATGATCATCCCATGGCCGGCATACCAGCATGGGTCTCCTCTCAGAATGAGAAAGGGTTTGACCATAGTCTACCACGTTGACCAAGTGCGGATTTGCAGGCTTCACACACCTTGGAGAATATTATGGAGAACTTTGAGGCATGCAGGTTTCAGATGAGTTAGATGAGAAAACTTAGAGATGCGTGCACGGGATTGAACCCCCGACCTTCCGATTAGGACGTGGACGTTTTAGGCCGAGATCTATAGAGCGAACTTTGACTTTGCTCAGACTTAAGACACTATTAAAACGAGACAACGTTATAACGCACTCATCCAACTGGCCCGTTTTAACTTTGACTTAAGAGGGGTCTCTTCGTCACTCGCTCCATAAAAACGTAGTTCGTCTCTCATTGGAATACTAACCAACCATACTCAGTGGAATTTTGTAGAAACGTTCCGGGAACTAATATCTATGCCTGTGGTTTTCCAGATTTCTGTTAAAATATTCGGTTTCAAAGTTACGCGGTCTTGAAAAACATACAAATCTTTGAGCCCCTGTAATTTTAAAACTACATATTTTTTGAAAATCTAAAACACCACAGGCACAGATATTAGTTTCTAGAATATGTCTGCAAAATTTTGGTTGCTTAATATTCAAATGAAATTGGGACTACGATTGTATGGCGTAAGTGACGGAGAGAGCCCTGTTAACAAGACTATCGCGCATTTTGTGTGACTCAAACTTAACAAATTCCACTTTAGCTTGACACCTAGTTTATGAAAACCCGGTCTTTATATTTTCTTGCAGGAAATTCTTTGAACTAGACCGAACACTACACGAATATAAAGTTTTACCCGTTCAATTTTTCCTTTCATATTTAATTTCCTTATAGAAATTAGGTCTTACAGAAATGCACTAATACACTTTTCTTTTTCCGTTTTAGGGTTCCGTATCTCTATAGAAAAAGAAACCCTTTAGGATTACTTCGTTGTCTGCTTGTCTGTCTGTCGCGTCTGTCAAGACTCCTCAAGGGAATCCACGCAGATGATGTTTCACACTTGCTAATAGCATGTGTTCGCAATCACAATTTGAGAGAAACATTAACGTGTGAACCAAATTTAAATTTTATGAATACTGTATTTTACACAAACCTTTGAGCATTTCGGCAATGAAAGCGTATGAATTTGTTAGTGATTCTCTCAAATTGTTGTACTTTTAGGGTTAACTAGTTTAATTTTAATGTAGTTTGTACCGATGGGGCTGGCATTATAAGTCACATTTTTAAAAAAACCTATTGGGTAATTCGTGTTGACAGAATATAATTCTATACCAATTTTGCATTATGCAGACGCATTTTAGGACTGTTTTTTTTTTTCAAACTCTTAAAATATAATATTGGGTAAGTACATATTAAAAACAAGAAATCTTTCCTTATGTATATCAAACACAAGAGTAGTGCATCAAGTTTGTCAGTATGTCCGTTATTCGGACACATTTTAAGAGCTATAGTATTAAAGTTTTGCACGGTTATTATAGGCATTTGTCTTAACTTATTGTACTATATTTTATAGTAGTAAAAGGTTAGGTATAGAGTACCTACAACAACAAAAAAAAACGAAATTAAAATCGGTTCATTAGTTTAGGCGCTACGATACCACAGACAGATACACAGATACACAGATATACAGATACACAGATACACAAATACACAGATACTCAGATACACAAATACACACGTCAAACTTATACGTCTTTCTGGGTCGGGGGTTAAAAAGGAACGATAAATTGAATCAATTCGCGTTATAAATTTGTAACTCCCAGAAAACCAGTGGGTACCGATACAGATAAAGTAGACCAGGGAAAATAAATGGCTTGTAGCTTGCTTCTTGCATCAATCAACCTTGAAGCTAGGATTAATCAAAGTGCCTATATCATTGAATATGTATACATAAAAGTGACCATATGAGAAATGGTCCTAAATTATAGGCCTCATGGAAACCTCAGAGTCACTCATCGAGCGATGGAAAGAGCTATGCTTGGAGTTTATCTACGTGATCAAAGCAGAACTAAGGAGTTCCGTAGGAGAACCATAGACATACATAATTCAACGGGTTACAAAGCTGAAGTGGCAATAGGCATGGCACATAGTTCGAAAAGCCGAAAAATAGAACCATTCGGGATTGTGAATGAATATGATTAGAATTCATACCACATTACCCATATTATTTGTATGGCATACCAATTGTATTTTGGCAAATTTAATTTTACCAGCTACCCTCGTCTCGAGCATTTCTTCGCAATTCTCTACCAACGAAATGCGGAGCGGAAAATTGACAAATTGAATACAACGGAAACAACGATATGCGAAAACCAAGATGTTGTAGATTTTTAGAGCGACACAAATGAACAATTTCGCTAACTAAGTTATGTATTATCCACGCTTATTTCTTTTTCCGTTTGTCAATTTTTTAAAATTAAGTTTAAGTATATAACATTTTATAGAAATCTGTTTGAACGTCAATAGCTCAACGGTCAAGCAATGGACGCGAATCCCACCCCTAGCATTATTATCGTAGCTTGACGCAGATGGGCACTTTTTTAACCCCCGACCCAAAAATAGGAGTGTTATAAGTTTGACGTGTATCTGTGTATCTGTCTGTGGCATCGTAGCTCCTAAACGGATGAACCGATGTTAATTTATTTATTTTTTGTTTGAAAGATGGCTTGATCGAGAGTGTTCTTAGCTATAA